>NW_025215330.1:68626-91357 GCF_004010195.1 Chiloscyllium plagiosum
GGTGCAGAGGAGGTTTACCTGGATGTTGCCTGGTATGGTAGGAAGATCGTGTGAGGAAAGGCTGAGGCACTTGGGGTTGTTTTCATTGGAGAAAAGAAGGTTTAGGGGTGACTTGATAGAGGTGTACAAGATGATTAGGGGTTTAGATAGGGTTGACCATGAGAACCTTTTTCCACGTATGGAGTCAGCTATTACGAGGGGGCATAGCTTTAAATTAAGGTGGGGTAGGTATAGGACAGATGTTAGGAGTAGATTCTTTACTCAGCGAGTCGTGAGTTCATGGAATGCCCTGCCAGTAGCAGTGGTGGACTCTCCCTCTTTATGGGCATTTAAACGGGCACTGGATAGGCATATGGAGGATAGTGGACTAGTGTAGGTTAGGTGGGCTTGGATCGGCGCAACATCGAGGGCCAAAGGGCCTGTACTGCGCTGTATTTTTCTATGTTCTACATCAGGTTATAGTCCAACAGGTTTAATTGGAAACACTAGCTTTCGGAGCGCTGCTCCTTCATCAGGTGGTTGAAGGAGCAGTGCTCCGAAAGCTAGTGCTTCCAATTAAACCTGTTGGACTATAACCTGGTCTTATGTGATTTTTAACTTTGTACATCCCAATCCAACACCGGCATCTCCAAATCATCTTGAAATGTGTATTTGTGGATAGCAAAGCAAGGAGTGTCTCATGGCACAGGCTGTGCCAACATGTATGAAGTCAAAAAGTTGGATTTCCATATCACAACAAGCAACAAGAAGCTTTGCAAACGACAAGAGGCTAGCCACGCAGTATGAGGCTAATAAAACAACCTGGATGACCTTCAGTATGTTGACACATGGACCTGAAACGTGAACGAAATCTTCCTTTGCTGATATATCATTACAGACAATGGTCCTGTGCAGCCAACGAATTGGGGGTGAATAGGAACCCACACTGATGGCGGCTGATCGCTTGCATTGGATGTCATTGCTAAGAAGCAGGAATACAACCCAACTGTTCTAAATGGTGATGGAAGCCTTAATTGCTAACTGCTTCCATGACACTTGGGTCAGACAGGCTAAAACTGCATGACATGCTGACTTTAAGTAGAAAGAGGCCATCCTGCCCATTGATATTATTTTTGTTCATCTGCTGGAGGGCCCCATGGAATTGCATCAGAGATAACCATGAAAACATATTCAGAGTTGGATGATGTTGTATACTAGGAGAAAGTGATGTCTGCAGATGCTGGAGATCAGAGCTGAAAATGTGTTGCTGGAAAAGCGCAGCAGGTCAGGCAGCATCCAGGGAACAGGAGAATCGACGTTTCGGGCATAAGCCCTTCTTCAGGAAGAAGCCCTCCTGAAGAAGGTTTAGCCCTCCTGAAAAACGTCGATTCTCCTGTTCCCTGGATGCTGCCTGACCTGCTGCGCTTTTCCAGCAACACATTTTCAGCTCTGATGTTGTATACTACACAACAGAAGAATTAACAGACGAGGCAGTATGCTCTTCAACGACTTTGAAGGTTCTGATAATTGTCTGTCTGTTCACACATCTGTTTCTCTGGGTTGAAGCCAAAAAGGCCATAGGCATAAAACAATGAAAACAGTCTTCCAACTACATCCAAAGACAGCACTTTTAAGCATTAAGCAATTATTAAGATTTTCCAGAGCCAACTGTCAACATCCTTCAATTCCTTTTACTGCACAAGGTCAGATGATCTTAAGGTGTGAACAATTTGAAAAATAAAGATTTTCTTCCATTTTTAAAAACAGTGTATTGATATGAAAAGCTGGGTTCCATGGCTCCACTTAACATATGTTTTTTGGTTGGCCCCTTATGATTTGACTGGATTCCAAGATAGCAGCGGAGTAGAACACCTCAGCTGAAACTCGTCTGTTCCTTTGTTTCTTTCCCCTCTCTTTATCTTTTCTTTTTTCTTCTTTGGCCTGGAGCGGAGTGGGGTTGGCAGCTAGTGGGCTCAGACCGAAGATAACTACTGGGTAGAAACTAGTGGAACCTGGTCAGACCATGTGAAAGTCTTTATAAAGAGACTATATTGTCTATCTTTTTAGCTTTATTTCTTATTTTTCTAACTTATACTATATACAACTGTATGTAACCTTTTTTTGTACCTAATATCTGTACCTAGGTACTTTGTACCTAAGATGGCACAAGCGTTGGTGGCATTGTCCACTTTTCACTGTACTCCTGTTCTTTTGTAACTTGAGTACATGTGATAATAAACCTAATTCTAGTTCATGATTTTACTGAAGTGATTCTATATTTTGTTGGGTGGCGGGAGGGGATCTGGAGAGAGATAGAGTTGCAAAAGGTAAAGCAATTAATATGATTTCAATACCAAGTGGGAGGTGTGGAAAAAGATGAAAAAAAATTAAAAGGTTTGTCCTGCATGCAGCTGCTCTGCAAATGAACTATGATAAAGTCCAATAACTAGGGAATGAAAAGGATATTCACCATGTTTGACTGCACTCTCTTGCCATTTTTAGAACCTCTTGTATAGATGTACTCTCCTGCTTGATTGGAACCGACAAAACTTATGGCCTTTATCGCAGGTTGGTCACAAATGAAGTTCACAGCTTTAAAAAAAGTCAAAAAATAAAGCGCAGTTTATTATTCCCATAGGATGCAGCATACAGCATGCACTTGGAGGTACCCGCAACATCGGTCAGAAAGTTGGTTCGGGAGGAATGGAAAGACTTGGAGAAATATTACTGTAATATCAGTCATTTTCTTTCTCACTTCTTGAATTTTATCACTATTACAGCCAAACACTTTCAACGTGGGAGAAAATAGCAATAATTCACTGCCTCATATACTTAATTATGATATTCAACGCTATGAAATGTCATAATTAAATGTCATTATCTCCACTTCATACTAACAGGTAGTCATTACAGGCAGCATTCAAGGGAATTTCCTATTCCACACGAGAATCTTGATCATAAAAAAATTTCACATGCTACACAGCCAAATGAAAGGCATCTCAATGGATATCCATCTGCATCAACGCTGTTAGACAAGCTAAAAAGGTCCCAGCATAATCCAATATACTTTTACATGCATTGAAGCGTGGGAGACAACTTTGACAGGCTATTTTTCATAAACTGCTGCGACCATCAAAACTCAAACTTTGGATATTAAATCCTCACATGACTAAGACTTATGATTAAAGGGGTTGGTACATACCAACTTCAACAACAGTTTTAAAACTTTTATAGAAATATCAAATTTCCTACCATCATGCTGCCCATGAATAATATTAAGGGTTCCATCTGGAGCTCCTGCATCTTGTAATAACTTGGCAAGCAACATGGCTGCTCCTGGAACACGCTCCGAAGGTTTGAGCAGGAAGGTATTGCCACACACCATAGCCATAGGGTACATCCAGAGTGGAATCATGGCTGGGAAGTTAAAGGGAGTGATGCCAGCACACACTCCTAAAGGCAGTCTGTAGGTGAATGTGTCCATGTCTTTGGTAATGGAGGGCAAGGTCTCACCCAGCATTAAAGATGTGATACTGCAAGTATGTTCAACAACCTCTGTCAGGACAGAAGCATAGAGATCACTGTTATGGAGGACCAATTAAACTCTGCAGGTTTTAAAATAAAACGGTCACTTGACTGGTACCACAAGAATAACCAGAATACCTAGAATTTTAAAACACAAATTAAAATTCTTGTAAAAGTTGCTCAAGTAGGAAAGAGAAGAATACTTGAGAAACAATATCATGGAAGAGCAAGTTATTAACAGTTCTGGAGGGAATTACTATGGACTACGATGGAAACCAGCTGAATAACTTGCCATCTGTAATTATGTTTGAGGTATGTGAAATTTATGCGATTTCACAAGATATCACTGATATACTTTTACTTAGGAATCCACACATTACTTACGTAAGCCTCTGAAAACATCTCCTTCAGCATCTGGCAAAGTTTTACCTTGCTCTTTTGTGATGAGCTTGGCAATTTCAGCCTGTTAATAAAATTAAAAGACATCTTATTTGAAAGATTATTCTTGTATTCAATGTCAGGTGTTGTAGGCAGTGATGGTAAGTTTGAACAAAAGAATTTCTTTCTGGCTTTATGAACATTCAAACAAGAAATAAAAGTAGGCCATTCAGCCCTTCAAACCTGCTGTGCCATTCAAGAGGAAACTTGCAAATTATTTTAACCTCAAACTTTACATTTCTGCATATGCCCAATAATCTTTTATCTTTATGGCAATCAAGAATCCATTTACCTGTGAAGATTCTACAGCTATTACATTTTGAGGAAGAGAATTGTAAATATTCTCAACACTCTTAGATAAGAATGTTTCCTCATCTGCAACTTAAATGGACAACACCTTCATTTTAATTATGATCCCGAGTTCTAGATTCTTCTTGAAGAAACATCCTTTCCTCATTCACTGGTCAGGTCCCTCAGGATCTTCTATGTTTCAAATAAGTCACCTCTGACCCTAAACTCCAGGGGATACAGTCATAACCTTTCTAGCCTTTTCTCACAAGTCAGTCTACTCGCTCCAAATATAAGACTAGTCAATCCTCTGATAGCTTCCAATGCATTAATATCCTTCCCCAAATACAGGGCCGTACTGAACATACGCACTCTCACCAATTCCCTGTATAACTGAAGCAAACCTGTCTTATTCTTGCATTCAATTTCCCTCACGATAAAACACAACATTCTCAGTTTTGCTGATTATTTGCTGTACCCGCAAACTCACCACCTGCGATTCATACACTTGGGCACTGGGATATCTGCAAAACTGACCATTTTGATAATATGCTTCTTTTCTATTCTTTCGGCCAAAATGGACAATACTGCACTTTCACAGATCTTTGCCCACTCACTTAATCTATATCCTGCTGTAGGCTCATGTCCTATTAGCTTTACTGGATAAGCAAATTTAGATATCATATTTTCAGTCCCTTCTTCTGTGCTATTTATATATATTGTAAAGAGTTGAGGCCCCAGCACTGATCCTTGGAACGTCCTGACAGCCTGAAAAAGACTCATTTATTCTTACTCAGTTTTCTGTCAGCCAATCAATCTTCTCTCCATGCCAATATATTATCCCTTAAACCATGAGCTTTTATTTTCCATAATAACTTTCGATCCAGCATCTCATCAAATGCTCTTTGGAAATCTAAATTCAATAAACCACTTTATCTAAAGCACCAGGTACTTCTTTAAAAGAACTCCAATCATTAATTATGGTCTCCCTTTGGCAAAACCATACAGCTCTGCCTGGTGTAACAAGGGGACAAATACCAGTGCAGCAAAATACTCAGCTGATGACCTGAAGGTTTGAGCCCATGCTGTGGGATTCTAGAAGCCCTACTGCACTGATACAGAAAAATGATGAGGTAAAGACAAACAACTGCCAATAATAAAGCAAGAGTGGTGTTGCTGATTTAAAATCAGGCCTGATCAGCAGGAAACTGATGACTGTCTTCAGCAGAAAAAAAGATAAAATTGGGTCGGTGCAAGATTTTGAAGGTGGATGAGGTTAATATAAGTCCCAAGACACTTTAGTCTTATGCAACTCCAGGTACCTGCTGCAGAGTTACAACAAAAAGCTAAAAATCACACAACACCAGGTTATAGTCCAACAGGTTTAACTGGAAGCATACTAGCTTTCGGAACGACGCTCCTTCATCACTACCACCTGATGAAGGAGCGTCGCTCCGAAAGCTAGTGTGCTTCCAATTAAACCTGTTGGACTATAACCTGGTGTTGTGTGATTTTTAACTTTGTACACCCCAGTCCAACACCGGCATCTCCAAATCATAACAAAAAGCTAGTACTCCCCTGAAAATTAGTCAACAGAAAACCTGGGAAATCACAGGTAATTTTCCCTTCAAAAGAATATTCTCAAGCTATCTCACTGGTTAATAAGAGAAAAAATTCTCTATTGGAGGCCACTTATTTGTTCACAGGATTCTCCTTACCCCATCGCCCCGCCCTTAAAAACATTCAATTCATTGACACATCTGTACTGAAATCACTTACCATGTTTTCTTTGATGAGTTGCTGATACCTTAAAAAAACTTGTTGCCGACTCAACACTGAGGTCTCTGACCAAGACGGGTAAGCACGCTGACAGGAATTCAAGGCAGCAAGCATCTCTTCTTGGGTGGCCTTTGGGACTTTGCCAATCACTTCATTTGTTGCCTAGAATCCAGGTCATAAGTAGCAGGGAAGGTTAATACAAATCCCTGAATTACCACCATAGATGAAGGAATCAGCATGCATGAGAAAAAGAATTATGTGATTGCAACTCAAATCACAAATCTCTAATTATTAGTCTTTATAATTGTAAAAACCGCTAATACACAAGTTTCACACTGCAGCACTCACACAACTACAGAATGGTTTAATGATAGCATTGAGAGGCATCCTGCCATGAAGCTGAAAGTCAAATTCGCTGAATCTTCATCCTTGCTAATAACAGAGACAATACAGGCAAAATTTTCCTCACTGGAGATAAAAGGAAGAAGCTTTTCTTTTGAAAAATGTGCAGTGAACTCAAAAATGCTTATGAGCCACCAATCTTGCTTTACACAGGTTCCACAAGATTTGCCATAGCTAGTGGACGGCACGGTGGCACAGTGGTTAGCACTGCTGCTTCACAGCGCCGGAGACCCGGGTTCAATTCCCGCCTCAGGCGACTGACTGTGTGGAGTTTGCACGTTCTCCCAGTGTCTGCGTGGGTTTCCTCCGGGTGCTCCGGTTTCCTCCCACAGTCACAAAGATGTGAGGGTCAGGTGAATTGGCCATGCTAAATTGCCCGCAGTGTTAGGTAAGGGGGGGTCGGTGTGGACTTGTTGGGCCGAAGGGCCTGTTTCCACACTGTAATGTAATCTAATCTAGTTAATATACCGTTCCTTAATGATTTCCCACTTTCACGCTTTGGAAGAGATTTGATATTTCAAAATCCCCAACTTCTAAAAATTGGAAGAGAAATACAATAAACTTTACATTATCCAGCATTTATTGGACAATAGATCAAATATTCTAGATAACTAAGGAGGTCCACATAATCAATATAGAAACACACTACATATAGAAAAATAATGCAGTGGGTACACACACTTATATACTTGCAGCATAATTCACTTAAATAATAATGCAACTTTGCCTTAAATACTGTACAACTTTACAGGCTGAGAGTCTTCTCACTCGCTGACTACTCAGATATCACAATAGATCACAGTATTTGAGGAGAAATTGAATCAACTGATATTTTGTGTGACAGTTCGATTGAACATATATACTTACATGAGGTAAATAAATTTAAAAACTAATAATTGGACAAAATAATACAATACATTCTGCAGTGTTTGAGGTATACAATTTTTGTTGGGTTATCAAGAGTGTTGCTAAAACAAGGTTTGCTATATGTCAATAGCATAGTCATAGCCTAAGTATTTTTTCCCTCTCAAAACAATACTACCTCAGCACTTCCTCTGATTGTCCAATAACCTATGTAAACAATTCTGACATTTAAATTTTACAAAGTGGATTTAAAAAAAACACATACTCACAGGGTTGTGAATGTCAATCCATTCGGAGGTGCGAGATTCAATAAATTTCCCATCAATAAATAATTTTGTTGTTGGCTGCAAAATAAAAATCAGACAGTCTGCAAATAAACAACATACTAATACACTTGACCAGACCTGACTATTCTCCCAGGCCTCTAATTTTAAAGAATTGAAATATTTCAATTTGGTACTTTTAAACTGCAGGCTGCAGAATATTACTGGTGACAATTTCAAAATATATTCTTATATCTTTTGTTCAGAAGTATAAGGTTTTAAGAAATCATGGACATACACAAATCAAGACTTTTAGCTTCAGAACAACTTGAAAAGATTCAGTTTAAAATGAAACAGAAAATAGTTCAATTTTCACCAGAAATTAGCCAACAAAGCAGATTCTATGCTTTATGAAGATAAGAGACCCGTGCTTAACTGACAACATTAAGCCCTAAATGAATGTGCAAATTGATTACTTGGGGATAGCTGGTCGCAGCTCGGAGAAATTGCTTGGTAGAACTGAAGAAAATATGAACTGAAGGAGTACTAATACTTGAAATAAAACATATGCAGCAAGTATGATTTTCTGTTATTACACAATGTGACACAGTTTGTACAAATACATTACTTGTTATACTAACTGTTCATTGGTTAAGCAACTGTCAACCATCCAAAAACCTTCTTATAGGGTGAACTGACCACTCACTCATGACCTACTGGATGGCCACACCTATGCTACAAGGATACTTGTAAGTGAGCTATGAAAATGGCAGACATTGAGGCTGACTTCTGGAAGATGATTTGTTTGGGGGGAGGCATTAGAAGAGGAGGAGAGGCAAACTGAAAAGCTCAGCTTGCCTCCTACCAATGCAAGGTCATTTCCGTGGTTTCAACACCAAGCTTTGTGCCCAGAAGTAAACTTTCTGTCACTTACAGGAAGCAGCATGGTATCAAGTGAAACTGTAGGCTGCTTCTTTAAGCCTGCTTTCAATGTTTGGCCTGCTCTTTCCATCAGACTACTGAACTTTGGCTGGTTTGGAGCTCAGATATTTCTGCTATTCGCAAAAGCATTAACCTCTTGCTTGAAATTTAATAGAAGTGACAAGCTTATTTTGTAAAGTTTTTGGTGACTTTCCATTCTCCACGTATAACTCAAAACAAGTCAGTGGTGGATGAATGTACAACCTATTCAAAGGTATGAAGGAGCACAACTGCATAAAATTAACTGTGCATATACAGCTTTGTCAGCAACAATATCTTCAGGGGCAAGCACTGTATTCAAGACAAAGGGAACATTTGTCGTTACTTAGGAGACGATTGAGAAAGGAAAGTGATGCAATAAAAAAGTCAATAGCGAACTTTTTTTTTAAAAAGAAAAAGGCTTGATAGAGCAACTGCAACTGGCCCAAACTTACTGGAGAGGAGTAGCACATACATCCCAACGGAGGAGTGATCTGCAACAGAAGGTAGAAAAGATCATACATGCAAAAATGTCTCCTTCACTGTTTAGCTGCATTGAAAACTTCACATTTCAACTCTTTTCCCTGCCTATCTCCAACTCTCACACCCTCTCAGCCTAGCTAGTTTCTTTCAACAAAGGTGCACAACAGTTATGGAAATTGGATGTATCTCAGTTCTGTGGGATTTACAGATTTTCACTGTCTTAGGAATCAGCGATTATGTTTTTCTGCAAAATTAAAAAATGTTGGTGAGAAGCCAATTTATGTTCAGTGTTGAAATTCAGGTGAAGTTACTATTTCCAGATTTTATTTGCATGGCTGCACATTACCTTTCTCAAAGGGTACATTACAAATTTTGTATGTCAATAAGTGGATTTTGTAATAAACAGAACGTATTCCAAAGCTGAAATAAATCAGTTAGTAGCACTTTAGTTGTCTATGTAGCTCTGTTTAATGGTATAAAATAATTTCCATCCCATACTACTCAATTGTGCTAATTGAGTAGAGTCATACAGCAAGGAAAAGGTAGATTTCAATTTCCATTCAACTGTTTTTCAAATATAAAGTATAACAGGCACAAGGTAAAGCCACCATAGTGTTACTAGAGCATATGGCTTTTCTCAGATGACTGGTGGTGGCTTAACTTGAGGCTCACCACACTTCAGGTGAGGTGCCCTTTGTGGTAACCTCAGTGTGTGCAGATATTACACCCATGCTGTTGGCATCACTGTGCATTGCAAACTGGCAGTCCAGCCAATTGAGCTAACTGACTCTCAAGTTATAAATAAATTCAAGACAATGATTGAGAATTGGATACTTCACAAAACTGGCATTAGCTTGTAGAAAAGAAATTCTCCAGGTGTTTCAGAAGTTTATCTGAGTGAGAATGAAAAGTACTATGAGCCAGAGAGGACCATTAGTACGACATCGAGGTGATTAGTTTTAGGAAGGGTCTTTAAAAAGAAAGTTGGAAATATGCAGAGAAATGTAGAAAAAAAGATTAGAGAGAGGCCTTGTGTTCTGGATAAGAGAGTGGAAAATGCACACATCAAAACTGAGAAGGTGAAAATTGTTCTAGGGCAGGAGGAAGTTAGGGACAGGACACTGAAAGGACTTAAAATTGACAACCGTATATTTGAGATGGTGGCAGAGTGAATGAGTCAAGTTCCACCATGGAAGATAATGAAATGTAATTTCAGGTAATAAAATTGGATTTAAAAAGCTAGCCTCAATAAAAATCATAGAATTGTACAATTCAGGAGGAGGCATTTGATCCGGCTGTACTGGCTCCTGAAAGAACTACCCAGCCAGCCTCATTCTCCAGCCTCTCTCTCTCTTGCCTTCTAAATTCATCACTATTAAATATTCATTCAGCTCTATTTGAAACCTATGGAACCTACCCCCATCACTCTCCCAGGTAGCATATTTTAAACCTTAACTGACTAAAAAAGTTTCTCCTTACCTCATTCCTAGCTCTCTTGCTGACAACTTTGAAACAGTGATCCTCAGTGATACACCGAATAGTGGAATCAGAATATCCTCCTTTACCCTATCAAAATTGTTCATTATTTGAATATCTCAAGAAAACCATCTCTTAAATCTTCTCTACTCTAAAAGGAGAATAAGTTCAATTTCTCTCATCATTCCTTATACTGAAAATTCTTCATTCCTGGTTTCATACTTGCGAATATCTCTTGCACTCTCTCCAGGGTTTTAACATGTTCAGCCAGAAAACAATGAAATAATGGTGAGCATGAAACTATAATTATTTTAAAAACCCATCTGGTTCACTAATGTCTTATAAAAAAAAGGAGGAAATCAGCCATCCATGCTATAGATCTGGATTTACATGGGGCAAGCGATGTGTTAAGACTCTTAACTGCCCTCTGAAATGGACTCAATTCAGGGCAATTAGATATGGACAACAAATTCTTCCCTGGCTGGCAATGCCTACATCCCCTTAAATAACAAAGGAAAATGGATCAGGAACTCATGTACATTAGCAAGGTCAACAAATGAATGGGACTTGGTGAGAAGTAGGAGGAGAAGCAAACTTTGGATGAACTGATATTAATGAAGTGTTGGATCTGAGAGTAGCCAACACACAGATGTGAACATTAGCATTTTAAAGAGTGAAACTGCTTTAAAGAGCTGCAAGATGTGATACAGTGGAGAGGTTATAGATGCTCGATTGGAGGTTGAACAAGATGCTGAGGGTTTGAACATCTGCTTCACCGGGAACCAAAAAATCAAAGTAGAAAAACTGAATTGACTCAAGAGCATGAAGTTGTATTGCTGGCTGGAGACAAAGACGACACTTGTAAACTTTTCAATGGCTAACTAGAATAGATATGACACAGTCTCCCTACTGAGTCATGAATTGGTCTGTAAAAGCTGATCCACATTCCTGTAGATGCTGCCATGATGAGGAAGAGGAAGCAGCCAATCATAGACACTTGACATATTACAGAGAAATTCTCACAAAGGGAGGAGATTGCAGAAGATTCTGTCCAGCTATAATTGGACATGAAAGGGGGATCATGTGAAGGCAATCCAAAAATAACTAGACTGTGGTGGATAATGCTGGAAAAAAATTGAGAAATTATGAATTCAAAATCATGGGGCCTGAACAGAGTACACAGGGAGGAACTACTCCTGACAGTGGAAGGATCAAGAACCAGGAGAGAAGAGGTCCAAAATAATGACAAAGGAAGCAATAATTACATGAAGAAAATACTTCTCATGCAACATGTAGTTGGGATCTGGAATGCACTCCCTGAGAAAGTGCGTTAAGAGGCGGGTTCAATCAAGGATTTCAACAGGATTTGGATTTTGTGAAAAGAACAAACATTTTTGCAGGGCTATGGAGAAGAGGTATAGGAGTATCACTTGGTGAATTGCTCCTCAAAGGGATAGCACAGATTTAAGAGACAGAATGGTCCACTTTTGTACTGTAAACATTCTACGATTCTATGATTCACCATAATCACAGTTAGAGATGTTGTTTGTGGCTTTGGTTAGAGTAATTAGAGTGCTGTGCCAGAGAAAAATCTTGATAGGAAAGATTAAAATATGATAATGCGTAATTTTGTATGGACTAGTATCTGCAGAGAAACCCAAAACCATTTTTTCCAAGCCAAACAATCAAGATATTTATTACAATGTATATTCTGTCTTCCTGAAGGGCAAGTTTACTTACCAAAATCGAGGAGTTTATACTCATTAATAGTTAAAAGTTGACAGATTTGCTATCAGAAATATCACATTGTAAATGAAAAAAATGCTTTAGGCTATTGTATTTTGTATTACAATTGTGATAGCAGTGACCTTGAAACTTCATTGGGCAATTCTAGTTAATAGTTGAAATTGTGACCATAAAATATGCAGCTTTAAATCAGTGTGGATGAACAAAGTTCTTTCAGAAAAAATGGTCTTTTCTGACTACTTATAAAAGCTAACCAGGCAAGCTGTGAGCAGATTTCTGACTAATAGCAACATACCAAAACTGCAGCCTAAAATTTATCACCATATCCTTAGGTAAGGTTCAAGTGGCTTCATAATGTTATGCAAAAGGAGGATTGGCAGGAAATGCAGTGGGAACTGGAGGGATTTGTACAGATAACGAGGTTAAGAAGGATAGTAGAAGGTTAGAGGAAATGAGGTGCTGTACAACAGGATGGACGAATGCTGCGGGGACTGGAGAAGGTTGCAGTGATATCATGTGCTGCCGAGTGTGGAGGAAGGTACACAGCTGGGCAGGTTGGTAAGGGCTGGAGGATGTTGCAGAGACAGGGTGGGCTGTAGGTACTGGACAAGAGGACAGAGATAAGTTTATAAAAAAATGGGGCAGCACGGTGGCTCAGTGGTTACCACTGCTGCCTCACAGCGCAGGGACCAGAGTTTGATTCCAGCCTCAGGCGACTGTTTGCACATTCTCCCAGTGTCTGCATGGGTTTCCTCCCACAGTCCAAAGATGTACAGGTCAGGTGAATTGGCCATTTTAGATTGTCCATAGTGTTAGATGCATTAGTCAGGGGAAATGGTTCTGGGTGGGTTACTCTTTGGAGATTGGGTGTGGGCTTGTTGGGCCAAAGGGTCTATTTACACACTGTAGGCAATCTAATCTCTTCCCTCCTTCTAGGGTGGATGCTGGGAATAAGTATTTCACCCTAGCTCTATGTCTGCACTAAACATTAATAATGTTGCAGAGCATAGAATCTACAACTCACTGAAACCTTACAATGTGGTGCATGGAGGTGATAGAGTGATCCACTTCCACCACCAAAGCTTTGACCATTTGAGAACTATTTTGTATTTAACTTACTCATGGAATTGCTGGCTAGGCCAGCATTTATTGCCTATCCCCAGCTGCCTTCTTGAACTGTTGCAGATGATGTGCTGTAGGTAGAGGGGAAATTCCAGGATTTTATCCCAACAATTGAAAGAATAGCAATATATTTCTAACGCCGAGCTGGGAATTTGTGTTGCAGACGTTTCATCCCCTGTCTCGGTGACATCCTCAGTGCTTGGGAGCCTCCTGTGAAGCGCTTCTGTGATCTTTCCTCTGGCATTTGTAGTGGTTTGAATCTGTCAGATCAGACACCACGCACACAAGTTCGCCATGCTAAACCTGACCGGCCCCACCTTCTCCTTGATCCTTCTTGTATTCCTGGCGGATGAGCCTTTTCCATGCCTACTCACCCCAGCTCTCCTCATTCCATTTCTGAGCTCTTTTTTACAGCTTGTAATCCTCTGAAGCTGTGCTAGATCCTTGCTTCCTCCACCTTACGGAAAGTGTCTTCTTTCTTTTGATGAGAATCACCTCTGTTCTCGTCATTCAAGGCTCCTTAATCTTACTCCTTCTTGCCTGTTTCAGAGGAATAAATTTATGCATCACTCGCACCAACTGCACCTTAAACTTTCTCCACATGGCTATTGTGCCCTTTCTGTGGAACAATTGCACACAATCTGCATTTTCCAACTCCTGTCTGATAGCGTCATAATTTACTTTTCCCCAATTAAATATATTTCCATTGTAACAGCTCCTTTTCCCTTCCGTGGCTATGGTAAATCTGAGGCAGTTGTGATCACTGTCACCAAAGTTTTCTCCATTGCTCATTGCCGTGCACCAAATCCAATATTGCCTCTCCCCTTGTTGGCCTGTCTATATACTGAGTAAGGAAACCCTCCGGAACACAGACAAAAAACGGCTTCATTCAAACCATCTGAATGAAGGAGGTTCCAGTCAATATTGGGAAAGTTGAAGTCGCCCATAACAACAACCCTGCTCCATCTGCATTTTTCCAACATCTGCCGGCCTTTGAGTTCTTTGATCTCCCTCCTGCAAGTTGGGGGTCTACAAAAAAAAAGATGATTAGGTAGCTGCTCATTTGCAGTTCCTAACTTCCACCCATACTCACTCAGTGGACAAGCCTTCCTCGACAATCTTCATTTCAGTAGCTGTGATGCATTCAATGATTAGCAATGCTACACCCTCTCCACTTTTTCCACTCTGCGTGTTCTTTTTAAAAGTTCTAAATCCTGGAACATGTAGCAATCATTCCTGCCTCTGTGCAATGCATGTCTCCGTTATGGCCACAACATAGAGTCCCAAGTACTGATCCAATCTATACGTTGATCAATCTTATTTCTGACACTCTTTGCGTTTAAGCAGACACACTTTAACCAATCCCTTTGTTTCATTGCATGAAAAACCTTCCTGATAGATTCACTACATCGTGTCACTGCCTCATCTACAATACCCCCCTCTCAGATATGTAACTCTGGTTCCCAGTCCCCTCCTGAACCACAAGATCAAATCGCATACACAGGAGATGTGTGCCCCTCCAGTTCAGCTGCAACTCGTCTTTCAGATACATGTCGCACCTTGATGAGAAGGCAACCCAATGGTCTAAATACCTGAAGATCTCTCTGCTCATCGACACTACCAAGAATCTTCCCATTACTGCAGTACTTTTTATTCCTAGTACTCAATCCAAACTAAATCACTTCACACGTTTCCCCATTAAATTTCATTTGCCACCATTCAGCCCGTCTCTGCAGGTTTATCTAGGTCCCTCTGTAACCCATAACATTCTTCTGTACTATCTACAACTCTACTAACTTTAAATCTGCAAATTTAGTATCCTAGTCATTTAGACTCCACTCAAGTCGTTCACAAACATCAGTGAACCCAAAACAGATACTTGAGGTACACCACGAATAACTGAATTCCAGGGAGAACATTTCACATCAACCACCACTTTCTATCTTTTTTCAGCTAGCCGATGTCTGACCCAAACGGCTAAATCACACTCAATCCAATGCCACCAAATTTTGTGCAATAGCCTACCGTGTGGAACTTTACAAAAACCCTCCTGAAATCCATAAACACCACATCAACCTCTTTACCCTCATCCACCGGTTGGTCACCTTCTCAATACACTCATAAGGTATGTGAGGCACGGCCGATATTTCACAAAATCGTGTTGACTCTCCTGAGTCAACTTACTCCTTTCAAGATGATTATAAATCCTGTCTGTTGGACCCTTTTCTAACACTTTACCAGAACAGAAGTGAGGCTTAGTGGTCGATCAAAACCAGCATTTTCTGTACTCCCCTTCTGGTACAAGGGGACAACACTTGCTCTCCTTCAGTCTTCGGGCACGTTTCCTGCAGACAATGACGACATAAATTTCAACACGAAAAGCTCTGTGGTCTCCTCCCTTATTTCTCAGAGACTCCGAGGGCAAATCCCAAATGGGCTCAGTGGGCTTATTTATTTTCACACTTTCCAAAATTGCTAACATCTCCTCCTTGTGAACCTCAATCCCATCCACTCTAGTAGCCTGTATCTCAGTATTCTCCTTGACAAAATGTTTCTTTTCCAGTGTGAATGCTGATGAAAATTATTCATTTAGCGATTTCACTGTCTCCTCTGACTTGACACAATTTCCCACGACTACCCTTGATTGGCTCTAAACTTACTCTGGTCATTCTTTTATTCCTGATACACGCCGAGAAAGATTGAGGATTTTTCTCGATCCTACCTGCTAACAACGTCTCAAGTTCCCCACTCCCCCTCCCCCCTGATTCTTCATAGCTCTCTCTTTAGGTTTTTTTCTGCCTAACATGTAACTCTCAAGCGCAGTAACCCAGCCTCCCCGTCTCAGCCGAACAGAAGCCTTCTTCTTCCTCTTTCAGGAGATTCAACTTCTTTCATGAACCACTGCTCCCTCGCTCGGCCACTTCCTTCCTGCTTGACAGGTACATAGGTATTAAGGACACGCAGTAGCTGTTCCTTGAATCAGCCACAAATTTTAATTGTGCCATTCTCTAAAGTTTCCTTCCCCATTCTATCATCCTAAATCTTGCATAATCCTGTCATGATTGGCTTTACCCCAGTAATAACTTTTGCTCTGCTGTATATATCTATCCCTTTCCATCACAAAGATAAACAGAAACAAATTGTTGTCACTTTCAGCAAAGTGCTCACCTGCCGTAAAATCTAAAACTTGGCCAGGTTTAAATCCAGTACCAAATTCAACGTGGCGTCGCACCTTCTTGGCCTGTTTACACACGGTGTCAGCAAACACACCTGTACGCATTGAACAAAAATTGACCGATTTAATGTTTCGAACTATTGTATTTCCAGTAAATATTTGGAATGTTAAAGACTCCCATGACAACAACCATCCAGAATTATTTTTGCCATCCTCCCTTCTACATCTCTGGAACTATTCGGAGGTCCATAGAAAACCTCCAACAGGGTGAATGTTTCTTTCTTGTTTCTAACCTTAGCCAATAATACCTCAGCAGGTGATTCCTCAACCATTTTCTGTCCTACCGTAATGCTGTTCTTGACGAACAATGCCACCCCCCCTCCTTTTACCATCTTCTTTGTTTTTACAAAACAACGAAACTCTGGAACCTGTTACAGCCATTCCTGTCCCTCTTAGATCCATATCTCTGCAATGGCCACAACATCAAAATCCCAGTTGAATACCTATACTGCCTGTTTACTCACCTTACCCATGATGCCCCTGGCGCTGGCGTAGACACACTTTAAACCACTTTCCTTCTTGCCGGTGCACACTTGCAACCTTGAAACCATATTTCTCACATCACTTAAACCATATTTCTCACATCATTTAAAATGAATAGGGAGGGAGCAAAGAGGAGGGGGTGTAGCACTACTAATCAGAGAGGGTATCACAGCTACAGAAGCTTCCAAAGTCGAGGAAGATCTGCCTACCGA
This sequence comes from Chiloscyllium plagiosum, assembly GCF_004010195.1. NCBI lineage: Eukaryota > Metazoa > Chordata > Chondrichthyes > Orectolobiformes > Hemiscylliidae > Chiloscyllium > Chiloscyllium plagiosum. The sequence goes on from NW_025215330.1 coordinate 85,882, forward strand.
GTCAGTATGGGTGGAAATTAGGAACAGCAAGGGAGCAGTCCCCTCGTTAGGAGTTTAGTACAGCCCCCCCAATAGCAGCAGGGAGATGGAAGAAAACATAAGTCGGTAGATTTTGGCAAAAGAGTGGACGTAGTAGGGTTGTTGTAATGGGTGACTCTAACTTTCCAAATATTTTTTGGAACCTCCTTTGAGTAGAAGATTTGAATGGAGCTGTTTTTGTAAGGTGTGTTCAGGAGGGTTTCCGAATTCAGTACGTTGATAGGCTGACGAGGGGAGAGGCCATTCTCGACTTGGTGCTCGGAAACGAGCCGGGGCAGGTATCAGATCTTGTGGTGGGAGAGCTTTTTTGGGATAATGACCACAACTGCCTCACATTCAACATAGCTATGGAGAGGGAGCAGATTAGGCAAATCTGGAGGATATTTAATTGCGGAAGAGGAAACTATGATGCGATTAGACATGAGTTAGGAAGCATGGATTGGGAGAAATTGTTCCATGGTAAAGGCACTATAGACATGTGGAGACTGTTTAGGGAACAATTGTTGCAAGTGATGAATAAATATGTCCCTCTGAGACAGGCAAGAAGTGGTAAGACAAAGGCACCTTGGATGTCGATAGCGGTGGAGCTTCTCATCAAAAGGAAAAAGGTAGCTTACATAAGCTGGAAGAAGCTAGGGTCAAGCTCAGCTCTACAGGATTGCAGGCAGGCGAGGAAGGAGCTCAAAAATGGTCTGAGGAGAGCCAGGAGGGGGCACGAGAAAGTCTTAGAGGAACGGATTAGGAAGAACACAAAGGGATTTTACACTTATGTGAGGAATAAGAGAATGGTCAAAGAAAGAGTAGGGCCGATCACGGATAGCATAGGGAACTTGTGTGTGGAATCTGAGGAGGTAGGGGAAGCCCTAAATGAGTTTTTTGCTTCAGTCTTTACGACAGAAACGAACTTTGTAGTGAATGAAACCTTTGAAGAGCAGGTGTGCATGCTGGAATGGATAGAGATAGAGGAAGCTGATGTGCTGAAAATTTTGTCAAACATTAAGATTGACAAGTCGCCATGCCCGGACCAGATTTGTCCTCGACTGCTTTTGGAAACGAGAAATGCAATTACTTCGCCACTTGCGAAGATCTTTGCATCCTTGCTCTCACTGGAGTTGTACCTGAGGACTGGAGAGAGCTAAATGTAATTCCTCTCTTCAAGAAAGGAGATAGGGAAATCCCCGGCAATTACAGACCAGTAAGTCTCACGTCTGTCGTCTGCAAGGTGTTAGAAAGGATTCTGAGGAATATGATTTATGACCATCTGGAAAAGCATGGCTTGATTAAATGCAGTAGACACGGCTTTGTGAGGGGCAGGTCATGCCTCACAAACCTTATCGAGTTCTTCGAGGATGTGACTAGAAAAGATGATGAGGGTCGAGCTGTGGATGTGGTGTATGTGGACTTCAGCAAGGCATTTCATAAGGTTCCCATGGTAGACTCATTCAGAAGGTCAGGTGGAATGAGATACAGGGGAACTTAGATGTCTCGATACAGAATTGGCTGGCCAACAGAAGACAGCGAGTGGTAGTAGAAGGAAAATATTCTGCCTGGAAGTCAGTGGTGAGTGGTGTTCCACAGGGCTCTGTCCTTGGGCCTCTACTGTTTGTAATTTTTATTCATGACTTGGATGAGAGGATTGAAGGATGGGTCAGCAAATTTTCAGACGACTCAAAGGTTGCAGGTGTCGTTGACAGTATAGAGGGCTTTTGTAGGCTGTAGCGGGACATTGACAGGATGCAGAGATGGGCTGAGAGGTGGAAGATGGAGTTCAACCTGGATAAATGCGAGGTGATGCATTTTCGAAGGTCGAATTAGAAAGATGAGTACAGGATTAAGGATAGGATTCTTGGCAGTGTGAAGGAACAGATGGATCTTGGTGTGCAAGTACACAGATCCCTTAAAATGGCCACCAAAGTGGACAGGGTTGTTAGGAAAGCATGTGGTTCTGGCTTTCATTATCATGGGGATTGGGTTTAAGAGTCATGAGATCTTGTTGCAGCTCGAAAAACTTTGGTTAGACCGCACTTGGAATACTGCGTCCAGTTCTGGTCGACCTATTATAGAAAAGATGTGGATGCTTTGGAAAGGGTTCAGAGGAGGTTTACCAGGATGTTGCCTTGACTGGAGGGCTTATCTTATGAAGAGAGTTTGACTGAGCTCGGACTTTTTTCATTGGAGAGAAAGAGGAGGAAGGGGACCTAGTTGAGGTATAGAAGATAATGAGAGGCATAGATAGAGTCGACAGCCAGAGACTATTTCCCAGGGCAGAAATGACTAACACGAGGGGTCATAGTTTTAAGCTGGTTGGAGGAAAGTATAGAGGGGAAGTCAGAGGCAGGTTCTTTCCACAGGGACTTGTGAGAGCATGGAATGCGTTGCCAGCAGCAGTTATGGAAGCAAGGTCATTGGGGACATTTAAGAGACTACTAGACATGCATATGGTCACAGAAATATGAGGGTGCATGCATGAGGATCAATGGTCGGCACAACATCGTGGGCTGAAGGGCCTGTTCTATGCTGTACTGTTCCATGTTCTATGTTCTACTAAATTCAACCTCCTGGACGCGAGAAGAACAATTTACGTTTCCATTTCCCTGCTGCAATACTTTAAACCATCCCAAATAGCGTGAGGTTTCTGGACATCAATATGTAAATCCCAGAATTTCTTTTAAGTCACAGTCTCGAGACAACTTGAGATTTGAGATGGGAAGTGTTAATAGGGATATGGATCAAATGCAGGCAGTTGGGAGAAGCTGAGAGAGCACCATGATATGCATGGACCAGTCTGAGCTGAAGAGCTTGTTTCATACTGAATTTCTCTATAACTTGACTTTGTCCTTCAGTTCACCTCTGGAATTCAACCGTTTTTCAGATTGTGAATCAAATTTGTAGCAAACTCAGGATCTGGGTGGTACTGGAAGAACCCAATGTGGCCGTCGCTGAGCGGGTAATTGCTGAGCAGATGCGGCTTGATGGCACTGTTGATGACATCTTTCATCACGTTACTGATGATTGAAAACAGACTGATGGAGGCGAAATTGGCCAGGTTGTATTTGTCCTGTGTTATTGTGCTGAATATACGTCGGCGATTACCCACACTGTCGGTAGATGCCAGTGCCGTACTGGTACTGAAATATCTTGGCTTGGCAGGTGTCAAGTTCCAGAGCGCACGTCGTGAGTATTATTGCCAGAATGTCGGTAGCATCCAGAACTTTACACTATTTGTTCATTTCTTTGTTATTATTTGAAGTGATGGCGACTCAGCGTCAGCTACCTCAGGCGGCAGAGCATAAATCTGAAGGTGTGAAATCGAGCGCCACGCTCGGTACATTCATTTTACAGCTTAGTTTTCCTAGTTGGATCCCAGCTCTCCATTCCACTGTCAATGTCACCAGCCAAAACATGCTCTCTCTTGCTCTCTATCTCTCACTCTCTCTCTGTCTCTCTCTCTGTCCCACACCCCCTGTCTCTGGTGCTCTCTCTCTTTCTCTCTCTCTCTCGCTATCTCTTTCTCTCTGTTTCCTGTTTCGAGTGAAAACTGTCCCCGCTTCACTAGAAATGCTAGAGACAAGTTTGTAGGTGTACCCGAATGTAAAATGCAAGGTATCCCCTTCAAGGGTGCAGGTTCCACTCCAAAACTGCAGCAAGCAGAATGTCCAGAGTCGCAAAATGAGAATGATTACTTCACCACGCTGCCCCCACTACCCTCTATATCTGCAGCTTCCCTTACACTCAAAACCTGGTCCCGAAGAAGGGTTACACCCGAAAGGTCGACGTCTCCACCTCCTGATGCGGCCTGGTTTAGTGTGTTCTTCCAGGCTCTTGCCTGTCTATTTTGTATTCCATCTTCTGTCGTTTTTGTTTTATTGTATTAACGGAATTAGAATGGCCGCTTCCTGAGGGGGGACTAACAGTGACGGCTGCATCCCAAATGGAGCTGAACTAGAATTAACTGATTCAGAAGGTTCCGATACAAAGCGACGGGAACTCTCCCCGAACGTGACGCAGTTCACACGGAAAGTAGTCTTCTTTTGTGACTGTGTGGGTTTACACAATGAACGGTTTATTCTCCGAGACGGAAGGACAGGATTACGAGGTTTCAGTGTGAGGCAGAAGTGACCTGGGGAACGGGGAAATCAAACATTCCCACAGTGGAGAGAGCTGATTGATCCACACACCCTCTCGCATCTTCTGTTTCTGAAACAAAACCCGAAATTGCTGTAAATTCCCAGCAGGCCTGGCAGCATCTTGGAAAGGAAAGCAGAGTTAACGTATGGGGGGCAGTGATGCTTGTGATTTCACATCCATCTCCCTCTGCCTTTCAGCACCCTCCAATTTTGCTTGAATCTCTCGTGTCTGACACCTTCACACTGAGCTTCTCTTTCATTATTTCCCTTATTTACCTCATAGAAGATTTTAAAATCACAACGGTCACACGTGGAGACAATAGTCAAGGATGTTTATTTCCTCAGGCAGGTGAGTTCAAAACTGGAGGGTTTAAGGTGAGAAGGGTAAAATGTAAAAGTGATCAGAGGGGCTTTTTCACATGAAGTTTGTGCGTGTGTGGAATAAACTTTCAGAGGAAGTTGCAGAGTCTGGTACACTCACACCATTTCAACATTTGGATGGGTACATGGGTAGGAAGAATTGAGAGAGATATGGGGCGAGTAATGGCAAATATGGCAAGAATAATTTCGAATATCTGGACTGCATGGACGAATTGGACAGGAGGGCCTGTTCCTGTGCTCTGCACCTTTGTGATACTCCAACTGCTGAACACTGTCTTCAATAGATTGTTGGCAGGAGCGTTGGGCACCACGCACTGTGGTGTATTAATTTAGTGTGTTCGGCGGGTTTACCAGAAGGTCGATGTTTCCAAACTGCCCAAAACCGAAGGCTTTCCTAACTTTTGCTGTTGGAAGACCATTCTCCTTGCACATTGTCAACGTCTCAGTGAAAACTTTTGACTGCAGAAAATAACTCTGACCCAAATGTGAATGCTGTCTGTGAGACAGTTCGAGTGGTCTGGGTTACCAGCTGCTCAGACAAGTGGCAGAGAGCCAACTCCAAACCATGCTTCCAAACATACTGAAAGTGTTGAAGTAACATCAGAAAGAATATAATAACAGTGAATCATTAAAAGTGAAGATTACCAAATCCAGTCTCAATTAGATTAGATCGACAATGTGCTGGTGCTTCTACCGGATCGAGAAGACAAGTCACCAGCCTCCCTCACCAGGACAGAAATGGAGGAAAAAAGTGAAGATACCAAATCCAGTCTCAATTAGATTAGATCGACAATGTGCTGGTGCTTCCACCGGATCGAGAAGACAAGTCACCAGCCTCCCTCACCAGGACAGAAATGGAGGAAATGAGAGAAATTTAACAAAGTTTCACATCACAATTGCCCTCCCTTCCACCACAGTACCAAATAATA
>NW_025215330.1:96189-98000 GCF_004010195.1 Chiloscyllium plagiosum
ACTCACCCATTGTACTCTATGCTACTTTCTCCCCACCCCACCCTCCTCTAGCTTATCTCTCCACGCTTCAGGCTCACTGCCTTTATTCCTGATGAAGGGCTTTTGCCCAAAACTTCGATTTCGCTGCTCCTTGGATGCTGCCTGAACTGCTGTGTTCTTCCAGCACCACTAATCCAGAATCTGATTCCCAGCATCTGCAGTCATTGTTTTTACCTCGTAGATTTACAACTCATCCAGCTCCAAGTCCAAACAAAACCCAAACAAAACTAATTGAAATTATCATCAATGCCTGGCAGAGCACTACCTTGAATGCTTATTGGATGAAGGAGTTATACCCGAGGTTTCTGGGAAATAAAGCTTTCAACAGATCGAAAGGTATTGATTGAGAAGAGATGTCATTAGAATTTTATTTTAAGCACAGTCTGACTGAGTAAATTGGTGAGAGAGATTCAGTTTAAATCAAAAATTGATTCACACTTGACTGAGACCCATGTCCCATCCATCGTAGTCCATCCTGAATTCATTCCACATCATTCAGTTCGCTCCCAAACACTTTCTCATGACCACTACTGTCAGTCACTTCCGCGATTCAACGCACATCTCTTCTGTGCCAGAGTCAATTCAAAGTGCCAACAGCATAGTTCAGGGTTGTAACAATAGCACCTCCTCTGCTTCCAACCTACCTGATATCCAAATGCTACTGCAAACATTTCAGTGGAGAATCAAGAAACCTTGAGTCACATATGAATCATTAAGCTGCTTTATTTCACAATTAGTGAGCACAGTTGGCAAAAATAATGATTCACTCAGCTTAATTCATTCAACTTGCTTTCACATTAAAAAATACCAATTACACCAAGTTTCCTTACATCAGCGAGGTTCTATTTTCCCCGAAAACTGGCCTGGGTTTTTATTCTGATTGCTCATGTCTCCCAGGCAATTTTTTGGTGGAATAGGGAATGCATGCTTTATCATAATTGTCTGGGCAGGCCAAATTAACTGGTCCCGATAGCGTGTCATCTGTCTATCACTGTATTCTTAACTTCAACAAATTAGTGCCATCTTCTCCTATGTATATATTCTATATCCTCATGTTCTTCAGAATTTGACAAAAGCTTAAAGCCTTTTTTTTGTTTAAGTGTCTTACTATCAGTTTTTATTCCCATATTGACAGCCATAAGGGATAGGCTGGCAGACACCCTTAATAAGTGTGTTAGTCCAGAGACTTCCCCATTTAGCAACAGCTCAGCCAGGCTTGTGCATTTCATATTGTTAAGAGTTTTTGTGGAAGACAAAGTACCTCTTTTAGTCAACTTGCCTAACATCTCTTTACATGGTTCAATTTAAACTTTGTTTTATCATGTTCTTGTCAAGCACCATAGGATACCTTATTCTGTGAAAGGTGCTCATACCTGAATAATTATAACCACATTTTCACTTAGTGCTTTTCCCACAACCCTGCCAAATGAATGGGAATATTAAAAGACCACTATTTAAAATAGCTAAATGTCCCAAAACTTTTGCACCAAAGATGTGTTTTTTTTTCCTCCCACAAAAAATAATTAAACAAGATAGCTCTGAATGGTAAAGATGACTTCCAGATTTCTTAAACCAATGCGTTGACAAATTCTGTATTCTCAAGACCATGGCAGAAAACTCACATTCTTAAAATTCTTAAACTACAGTTCTTACCAGATCCAAACATTATGTAAAGTTGAAAAGCTCTTAATAACTGGAACTCCAAACAGACTTAGAGGTCCATCTACACAGATCAATAAAATTTAGGGACCAGATAGAAAATGAGAGAAAAA
>NW_025215331.1:0-1707 GCF_004010195.1 Chiloscyllium plagiosum
CACCCGTCAGAAGCATCGAGCATGCCCGAGGCTCTAGCTGCAACCCACTCTGCTCGTTCCATGGACCCAGTCACTCACCAGGCCTTGGCCACTGAGTTCACCAAGTAATGTGAAATGTTTAAAGAAGGGTTCAGCAGTGGATAAAGTCGCTCTCAGCCGTGGTACAGCCGCTCAGCAGTGGACACAGCCGCTCCAAAAACATGAGCAGCAACTTGACAGCCTTGGAAACAGAACAGACGATGTCAAAGGCCGAACTGCAGTGGCAGAGACCGCGATCGATTCCTTTCAGGAGAGGATCCTCGCCTTTGAAAAACAGGTCCAGACCTTAACTGAACATGACGACGACCTCGAGAACAGGGGTAGGCTGACCATCTTCCGTCGGTTTGCTGGACCGGACGGAGGGTGGTCAGCCAGTGAGTTTATTGAGAACTGGCTGCCGCGGTTTCTTCACTTCGAAGCTGAAGAGGGACAGGTGAAGAGCGAGACAGTTCATCGGGTTACAGCGTGGAGGTCAGACTCAGACCAGCGCCCTCGTCCTGTCCTTGTGCAGTTACATAGTTATAGGGATAAACAAAGACTGATGGAATCTTCCAGAACCCAGGAGAAAGATCCGATGGCGTTAATTCACGAGGGCTCCAGTATTATGTTCTATCAGGACTTTTCAATGGCGGTGATTCAGGAAAGAAAATCTTTTGACGATATCAAGAGAAGAGTAAGGGAACTCGGGATTCGGTATTCCTTACGGTACCCAGCGGTGTTTCATATTGCTTTCAATGGATCGACACACTCTTCTGACTCTCCAGCGAAAGCGAAACCTTTGTGGACATTTTAAAGTAAGATGGATGTTTAGATAATCATGTTTCTCTCTTAAAGAATTTTTCTTGGACTTTTTCTGGTATTAATCAGTGTTAAATTAAATTCGGGGATGGGTAGAGTACTCACTTTTCACTTCTTCATTATTATTACTACTCTTTTTCTCTTTGCTTGCTTGTGTCTGGTGTGCAGCTCAAGCTGGAGCGGGTTACAAAGGTACTTGTGATGATTAAATACCGACCAAAGGGCAGTTGAAGCACGACTTTTGTTGTTAATTGTACTGGATTGGTAGCAGGCAAAAGATAAAGTTTTGGGATATGTAACCATCCCCATTGGCGGGCGTGGGGTAAATTCCCTGTGGAGTGTCATTGACACTTTGGATTTTTTTTTTTATGTGTTTAGTTTTGGAAAGTTCTGAGAGCTTGTTAGATGCAGTAGTCTTAGTTTGTGTTGTTTCTAAGCTCTATGGGTCTTTTTTCATTCATGATCAGTGATACGTAATTCGATTTTTTCCTCTCTACAGCTCAAATGTTGCTACAGTGCGTGATGAATAATGATGTGCTTAAATGGTGTACCTGGAACAATAAGTGGAGCCATCGTCCAGTCAAGAAGAAAAATGTACTTTCTAATCTTAGAGAGGAGAGGGTAGGTGTTGTCCTCTTGCAGAAGATGCACCTTGATGACAAGGAGAATTTAACATTAGAGCAAGGCGGGTTTGATCGGGTTTATTTCTCGTTTCTTTAATAGTAGGAGTAGGGGAGAAGCCATACTGGATAGGAAGAATCTTCCAGTTCACTTACTAGATTATATTAGACATTAACAGGAGGATCATAATCCCCAAACCCTTGAACTATGGGAAAGAATACAGTATTTTGAATGGTTATTGCCTCCCGG
>NW_025215331.1:3616-8035 GCF_004010195.1 Chiloscyllium plagiosum
ACATTGTATGCAGATGAGGGTCTTTTTTTTGTCATATCCCACAATTTCGGTAGTTCATGTGATGCAATGCATTAATTCACTTGTTGCTTTTTCGGGCGATCAGATCAATTTTGCAAGTTGGCGGCCATGCCTATGGGAGGTCTTAGGGAAATACCTGATACTGAGGGCAAATCCCTTTTTAAATGGTCACTGAGGTGGTTTCCCTATTTCAGCATATGAATTGCATCTGTCTTTGATCAATTATTTAACGTGAACTGTGTCCATTTTTTTGACTAAATTAAACAAGACTTTCAAAGATGGGAGGCAATTCCAATATCCTGGCGAGGTCGGATAGCTGTTATTAAAATGAATGTCCTTCCTCATTTTCTACACCCGTATGAATGCTTTCTTTGATGTTACCCAGATAGATAAGGCATGGTGGCACAGTTGTTAGTACTGCTGCCTCACAGCGCTAGTGACCCGGGTTCAGTTCCCACTTCAGGCGACTGACTGCGTGAAGTTTGCACATTCTCCAGGTGCTCCGGTTTCCTCCAACAATGTACAGGTTAAGTGAATGGTCCATGATAAATTGGCCGTAGTGTTAGTTGAAAGGATAAATGTAGGGGAGTGGGTTGCGTGTTGGAGCGGACTTGTTTGGCCAAAGGGCCTGTTTCCATGCTGTAAGTAATCTAAGAGGTTTTTTAGGGGAAAAAAAAGGCTGGTTTAGATCTTTTATATGGCACCATAAGCGATTCTTTATCAAGCTAACAAAATTGCAACTGCCCCACAGGTTGTGGGGAGTAGATCTCCCCGATTAAAAGCAATAAAATAAATTTCTTTTCATCGTATGTGAGTGCCTGGCCCGCTGAGGTCTCGGCATCAATTGAGCCCTCTCAGACAAAGTCTGTTGTTCTTAGGTAAAATGACAACGTTTATGGAGTATTGTTATAAACTGATGATGAACAATATTGTTAAAACTTGAAGGACAATGCGTCAGATCGAGGGCAATACAGCCAAAACCATGTTTCTTACCCCTATATTTGATATACCGCGTTGTCAACCGGGGATGAGGGGTTCCAGATTTAAACTGTCGGCAGCGAGGGGGGTACCTTGCCTGGGTGATTTAGAATTCGTCGAATCCCTGCAGTGTTGAAACAGGTCCTTGGGCCCAGCAAGTGCACTTCGACCCTCTGAAGAGAAACACACACAGACCCATTCGCCTAGCATCCTATATTTATCCTGACTAATGCCCCAAATTACAGACCCTGGAACACTATGAGCGACTGAGAAATGGCCAATTCATCTAACCTGCATATCTTTGCGACTGTGGGAGGAAACCTACGCAGGTACAGTTGAGAATATACTAACTCCATACAGCCACTCACCCAAGGCTGGAACCGAACCCGTGACCCTGGTGCTGTGAGTCAGCAATGCAAACCACTGAGCCACCACGTGTTGCTTGAGGGGGATGCAATGATATAATTTGGTCAAATAACTCGTACGTATGGACTCCTTCGTAGAGACTTCTTTTTTTTCCAGATTAGAGATTTGATTTTAAAAACAAACGTTTAACAGACAGATCCGATACAGAGAAGTGGATTCATTTTGCTAAGAATGCACTATCTGTCAGTACGCTTTATCAATAGTTGGATAGTGTCCCCTCAGACAAGACTGTGCAGCTTCGTGACGTCTGTGCGAGAGAGTTGGGTGTTTAGATCACTTCGGAGACATGGGAGGATATTTGTGAAAATGCACGAAGGATTTTGATCTGTAGTAGGACACATTCCATGCAGTTGAAAATTCTTCATAGAGTCTATCTGACACCAGATTTTTTCTCAAAATTCAACGTCAGATTATCTTCAGCATGTCCTAAATGCAGAATGACTACAGGCACTCTTACTCATTGCATGTGGTCCTGCTGCAGGCTTCGTATATATTGGAGCACTGTGTCAGGTGTTGTAGAGTGGGTCTTGGGGTCCGAATTGGAGATGGACCCGATTTCTCTTTTCCTGAACCTGCCCAGAATATCTTACGCAGATGGACATGGGAAAAAAAATCCTTACTTTCTGTGCTAGGAAAATTATTCTGCTGTGTTGGATATCTGAAAACTTTTCGGGGCTGTTGGGTCTTTGGAAGCTCCGCATGGAAAATATTCCTTTGGACTTTCTCACCAGCATGGTGCACCAAAAAACAGAGATTAATATTAGACATAGAGTCATAGAAATGTAAAGCATGGAAACAGACCCTTCGGTCCAACCCATCCATAACGACGACATATCCCAAACAAATCTAATCCCACCTGCCAGCACCCGGCCCATAACCCTCCAAACACTTCCTATTCATTTACCCACGCAAATGCCTCTTAAATGTTGCACTTGTATCAGCCTCCCTCACTTCATCTGGCAACTCATTCCATACACGTACCACCCTCTGTGTGAGATAATTGCCCCGTAGGTCTCTTTTATATCTTTCCCCTCTCACCCTAAACCTATGCCCTCTAGTTCTGACTCCTCAACCCCAGGGAAAAGATTCACCTAATTACCCTATCCATGCCATCATAAGTTTGTAAACCTCTATAATGTCACCACTCAGCCTCTGACGCTCCAGGGAAAATAGCCCCAGCCTGTTCAGCTTCTCTCTATAGCTCAAATCCTCTAACCCTGGCAACATTCTTGTAACTCTTTTCTGAACTCCTTCAAGTTTCACAACATATTTCCAATAGGAAGGAGACCAGAATTGCAGGCAATATTACAACAGTGGCCTAACCAATATCCTGTACAGCCGCAACATGATCTTCCAACTCCTGGACTCAATACTCGGACCAATAAAGGAAAGCATACCAACGCCTTCTTCACTATCCTAGATAACTGCGACTCCACTTTCAAAGAGCTATTAACCTACACTCCAAGGTCTCTTTGTTCAGCAATCCTCCCAGCGACCTTAACATTAAATGTAGAAGTCCTGCTAAGATTTGCTTTCCCAAAATACAGCACCTCACATTCATCTGAATTAACATCCACCTGCCACTTCTCAGCCCATTGGCCATTTGGTCATGATCCCGTTGTAATCTGAGCTGACCCTCTTCGCTGTCCACTGCACTTCCAATTTTGGTGTCATCTGCAAACTTACTAACTGTACCTCTTATGCTCGCATCTAAATAATTTATGTCAATGACAAAAAGTAATGAATCCAGCACCGATCCTTGTGGCACTGCATTGGTCACAGGCCTCCAGTCTGAAAAACAACCCTCCACCAACTCCCTCTGTCTTTTACCTTTGAGCCAGTTCTGTATCCAAATGGCTAGTTCTCTGTGTATTCCATGAGATCTAACCTTGCTAATCAGTCTCCTATGGGGAAACTTATCAAAAGCCTCACTGAAGTCCATATAGATTACATCTACCCCTCTGTCCTCATCAATCCTCTTTGTTACTCCTCAAAAACTCAATCAAGTTTGTGAGACATGATTTCTCACGCACAAAGCCAAGTTGACTATCTCTAATCAGTCCTTGCCTTTCCAAATACATGCACATCCTGTCCCTCAGGATTCCTTCCAACAACCTGCACACCACCAACGTCAGGCTCACTGGTCTATAGTTCCCTGGCGTGTCCTTACCACCATTCTTAAACAATGGTACCACGTTATCCAACCTCCAGTCTTCCGGCACCTCACCTGTGACTATCCATATTACAAATATCTCAGCAAGATGCCCAGCAATCTCTTCTCTCGCTTCCCACAGAGTTCTAAGGTACACCTGATCAGGTGCTGGGAATCCGTTTCAAGATATCCAGCACTTCCTCCTCTATAATATGGACATTTTGCAAGGTGTCACCATCTATTTCCCTACATTTTATATCATCCACAGTAAATACTGATGCAACATACTCGTTTAGTATCTCCCCCATACTTCCTGTGCTAGGAAAAATATTCTGTCATGTCGGATGTCTGAAAACCCCCCGGGTCTGTTGGGTCCTTGTAAGCTCATCATGGAGAATATCGCTTTGGACTTTCTCACCAGTATGGTGCACCGAAAAGCTGAGATTTATATAAGATATGGCAACCCTTTTTGGATTACTGCGATTCAGGCTTATCTGCCAGTCGATAAATGGCTTTTATATAGCTATGACGATATTGTCTAATGAATCTAATATGAATAATTATGAACATATGAATGTGTAATGCTCTCGAAGAACGAGAACTATCGTTTTGTTATGCTGAACCGTCCTATTTATTTATTGTTTATTGTTTATTTTTTGTTTTTCTTCTGTCTGTTTAGACACGTTAACTTGTTTTTTATGTACATGCAATTGGGTGTAATTTTGTTCAGTTATTTGAGTTGGTTTGTTATTTGTTTAAAACAATAATAAAAATCTCTTTTTCACTAAAAAATTTTGTTAAAAAATTAAAATGCTAACTTTGATAGAATAGAGTCCCAAAGAACT
>NW_025215331.1:10712-12399 GCF_004010195.1 Chiloscyllium plagiosum
TCTGACCTATCACCCTCACCTTGACCTCTTTCCACCTATCACATTTCCAACGCCCCTCCCCCAAGTCCCTCGTCCCTACCTTTTATCTTAGCCTGCTGGACACACTTTCCTCATTCCTGAAGAAGGGCTTATGCCCGAAACGTCGATTCTCCTGTTCCTTGGATGCTGCCTGACCTGCTGCGCTTTTCCAGCAAGCTTATGCCCGAAACGTCGATTCTCCTGTTTCTTGGATGCTGACTGAGCTGCTGTGCTTTACCAGCAACACATTTTCAGCTCTTATCTCCAGCATCTGCAGACCTCACTTTCTCCTCGGTGCTATATCAGACATACAGTGAGTGTGCGGGAGCAGAGAGAATATGGTGACCCTTATCCTGGCAGAGCAGGGAAGGTAACTGATGCTTGTCCTATTTTGCTGGACATTTCCTCAGTCCGCAGGTTCTGCACTGAGCTGGGTGAGGAGCTCAGACCATGCTCGGTACATCTGGTGGTGTTATCCCTTTGGGAAGAGAATGATTCCCCCTCTGTACTAGCCCATCCACCAGGACCTTCGTGCTCCTGTCGACAGACCGTGGTGTAATTTCCCCTTAGCTGCCATGCTCGGAGTAAACTGCGCAGGCAGATCTGAACTGACAAAGCGCAACCATGTACAGATTGGTCTTTTAAAGATGGCATCAGTGTCAGGGATCAAAGAATATCTATGGGCATTCCGGCGATGGTGAGTGCCTCCAGTCATGATGGGTGGGAGAAGCGGGCTGGCATTGAATGAGAGAGGGACACTACGGGGTGGGGTGGGGTTAGTTAATGAGGTGAGTTTTGTAAGATAGCACCAGGAAACTAGCTCGGCCTTTGCAGACAATCCCTCTGTCACACTCAATGAAAATGTCACTGAGACAGTTTTTTTGTTAGATTCAGCCCAGTGAGGCGAAGACTCTGCTGTCGTCACTCCCAGTTACAAAGCCTCAGAACAAATGCTCATCCAAAACTCTCCATCGTCTGAACTCACAGCAATATCCCTTTCACTCATAATTCTTCATAATACAGACCCGTGTTGCATGATACTATCGAAATCTCTTCATTTCAGCATTCTGCAACCTGTGAACATATCCTTCCATGACGTCTCCCCCCTCTGTCTCCACTCCGAAACACTCATTTACAGTCATATTACACGAGATTGCCAGTATGATTGACCATTTGGCCCAGCTGGTCCATGCCGAACAAAATGTCAATCCACACTCTCCCCATTTCCTTGCCCTTATTCAGTATCCCTCTAATCCTTTCCTATCTGTATATTTGTCCAAATGCCTTTTCAATGTTGTTATTGTACCCACCTCTTCACTTCCACTGGCAGCTCAGTTCAAATGCGTACCACCCTCTGTGTGAAAAGGTTGCTCCTCAGGTTCCTTTTATTTATATTTTTTTCATTTCCAAACATTAACGGATGTCCTCTTGCACTCGATTCCCCAAATTAGGGAAAAAGTTTGAAGTATTCAACCCATGCACGCCACTCATGATTTGATAAGAGTTGCACTTCTATAAGAACCCCCTCAGTTTCCTACACTGTAAAGAAATAAGTTCAAAACTATCCAACCTCTGCCTATAACGTGGAGCCTTTAACCCAGGAAACATCTTTGTAAATTTCTTCTACTCTCTTTCTAGTTCAATAATATCCTTTCTAGAGCAAGATGAA
>NW_025215331.1:12716-13856 GCF_004010195.1 Chiloscyllium plagiosum
ACCTTCTAGAGCGGCCTACCATGTAGATCCTTATCAAAGGCCTTACTGAAATCCATATGAACTATGCCCACCACCCTGCCCTCATCAAACTTCCTGGTCACTTCCTCAAAAACTCTATCAAAATTTGTCAGGCATGATCTGCCAGGCACAAAGCTATGCTGACTTCTCCAAGTCAAACTCTGTCTTTCCAAATACATGCATATCTTATATCTCCGTACCTTCTCAAATGTTTCCAGATACAGATGTGAAGCTTACTGGTCTATATTTCCCAGGTTTTTCTTTGCAGCCCTTCTGAATAAGGGCACAGCATTTGCTACTGGCCAGTCTTCCGGGACCTTGGCCTCTGAACTGTCTTCTCTCGCCTCGTTCAGTGCTCTTAGATATATCTGGTCAGGACCAAGAGATTTATCTGACTTTGTGCATTCTAATATATCCAACAGCACCTCAACTGGGATATGAACTGTACCAAAATGTCGCAACTAACCTCCCAAAGGTCACAGGTCTTCATATCTTTCTTCATGGTAAACACAGAGGGGAAATTGAGGAACTCACCCATCTCTTGAGGTTTTACTCATGCATGCTCATTTTCGATTTTAACGCATCGTATTCTCTCTCTAGTTGCTCTATATTTTTCCTATACTGATTTTGGATTAACCCTAATCTGCTCAGCAAAAGCTATCTCATACCCCACTTTAGCCCTGCTGATTTCCTTCTTCAGTAAACTCCTGTGTTCCTTGTGTACCTCCAGAGATTCCCTTGGTCCCAGCTACCTGTACCTGAACGACGCCTCCTTTTTTTCTGGTCAGAGCCTCAATATATCTTGTCATCCAGTGTTCTCTTTTCCAGCCTCACTTTCCCTTCACCCTCACAGGAACCGATCGACCTTGAACTCGAGCTATCTCACTTTTGAAGCCCTCCCACTTTCCCGGGGTCCTTTTACCTGGAAACACACTACTCTAATAAAGCCCTGCAATCCCCTGCCTAATTCCAACAACATTCGCCTTGCCCCAATTTAGAACTTGAATCTGTGGACCAACTTTGTCTCTACCATACTTATTTTAACATTAATACAGCTCTGGACACTTTTCCCAAAATGCTCCCCCACTTTACCTCCGTCACCTATCCATCCCTATTTCCCAA
>NW_025215331.1:14620-19432 GCF_004010195.1 Chiloscyllium plagiosum
AATGGATGGGAGCTGCACATCCTGTCAGTTCCAACATTGGTTGAAAGTTTCCCCACACTGAGCTGTGATCTAACACGGTGTTACCGAACAATGCAACAGCCTGGGTTTATATATGAATGAACCAGTGCGGACTGCACAGCTCCCCACGCTGGACATTTAGCCCAGGATTATAGATCCAGCATTGGTGTGGGCTGCACGTAGTTTCACTCTGCACATAGCTGGGTTGCATTCAGCAGTACACGAGCCGGATCCACACAGTGCTCCATCCAGAATATGTAATGGATGGGCTAGTTATGTGAGTTAGATTGCGAATGTGAGAGAACTAAACATCTGGCAATGCCTTTATTTTGTGTTCTAATTCTTGTGATTGGACTCTTCAAATCCTGACTCATCTGGTTTGACCCATCCCTCTCGATGAGTCATGGTAACTGTTGTTCCAGCATCTGTGTCGGCAACATGACCAACAAATGGAGCAGAGGCTGCAGAGAGGACAATCTCCATAAAATGGAATGAGGGAATCACCATCAGATCAGCCGTGGTCTTCGTGAATGGTGGGGCAGGATTGAATGGACCTCTAATGCAACCTATTCATATATTTTTGTTTGTTCCAAGCAAACTCCCCTTCTCTCCCAGTGTCCCATACTGGTGGGGAGTGAGTCACCTCATCCTTTTCCTGCGTAAGGGGATCCTCGGGCCTTAGTAGCCTCCGGATTTCCCTGTGTCCCAGTTTTGAGCAGTTGAGTGACTGCCTCCTGTACCTGTGTCCCAGTCTCGAACAGTTGGGTCTCCTGTTCCTGTGTTCCAGTTTCAAGCAGTTTAATAATTCCCTCCTGATCCCAAGTTTGTGAAAATACATGTCCTCCTCCTGCTCCAGGGTAACAGGTTCCAATAGCTCTGTGCTCAGCTGCTGCTCCTGTGGAATTTAAGTCAGGGACTGAATGGCCTTTTCACATTCCTTTAAGCTTTTCTTGACTAAAGGCCTTTCTCCTGTTTCTGTAAAACACCATCAAAATCTGAATGACGCATTTTTGTATTTGACTCTCAGTAATTGAGTAAACAAGCCGACTGGCAGAATTCAGATGCTGAATAGCCTCCTCCTGTTCCTGTGTTATACACTGAAGAGTCAATAGACTCTCAGAGATGTTCAGCACGGAAAAAGATAGTTAGAACTGGTCGTCCATACCTAAATTAATCTCGTCCCCCTGGCCAGCAGGTGGCCCATCTCCCTCTACACACTTCCCATGCATGTATCCATCCAAATGCTTTTTAAATGGTGTAACTGTGTCTGCCTCCATCACCTCTTTTGGCTACAGCAGTCTCTGTGTGAAAATGTTGTCCCTCATGTCCCTTTTTAAATCTTTCTCCTCTCACCTTACACCTTTGTCTTCTTATTTTGGACTTGCCTATTCTGGGAAAAGACATTGACTGTTTACCTTAACTATGCCCCTCATGATTTTATAAATCCTTTTAAGGTAACCCCTGAGCCTCAACACTTGAAAATAGTCCCAGCCTATTCCAACTCTCCCTGCAACTCTAACCCTCCACCATCTGCAACATTCTTTTAAATCTCTTCTGCATCCTTTCAAGTTTGACAACGCCGTTCCGACAGCAGGGAGACCAGAATGAAAGGCAATATTACAAAAGTGGCCAAACCAATGTCCTGTACAGATTTTTTCATGCAAATGTTTCGACTCAAAGCACGCAACCATAAAGGGAAGATCACCAAGTGCCTTCTTCACTGCGCTGTCTACCTGTCACAGCACTTTCAAGGAACGGAGAACCTGCACCACGAGGCTAGCATTTCTGCCTCACAGGGCATCGACTTGGGTTTAATTCCATCCTTGAATGACTCGCTGTGTGGAGTTTGTACATTCTCCCCGTGGCAGCGTGAGTTTCCTGCGAGTGCTATGTTTTACTCCGACAGGATAAGGATATACATGTAAGGGTAGATTAGCCATGCTAAATTGCGCACTGTACCCAGGGATGTGCAGGGGAGGTGGATTAGTCATGGCACGTGCAGGCTCAGAGGGATAGGGTAAGGGTTTGCCCAGTGGAATACTGTTTATAGGTTCGGTGTAGCCTCCATGGGCCGAAAAGCTTGTTTCCTAACTGGAGGGATTCCATAATTTGTATGGAGTTCTATTATGTCTTGCCTTGATTTGTCTTGCCAAAATGCAACACCTCACACGAATCTAAAATATACTCTATCTGCCACTCCTCGACTCACCTAAACAAGGTCCCATTATAGTCTGAGAGATCATTCTTCAGATAATAATAACAGATAATAAATTTGTTATTATCTACAAACTTACTGACCATACTTCATATACTCAAATGCAAATGATTTGTATTAGTGACAAAAGGCAGTGGACCCACTATTGATCTTTGCGGTACGCCACTGGTCATAGGTCTCCAAGTTTAATGAACAAATGTCCACTCTCACGGCCTGTCTCCAATATTCAAGAAAATTTTGGATTTAAATGGCAAGCTCTCCCTGGATTCCAGGCAGCCTAACCTTGTTAACCAGTCTACCATGAAGAACATTTTGGTATTCTTACTGAATTTCATAAAGACAACATCCACTCTCCTGCCTTTATCAATCATCTTCATCACTTCGTCAAAAGATTACACCGAGTCAGTGAGACGTGATCTTCAATGTTCAAAGCCCTCTTCAGTCCTTGTCTTTTCAAATGCCTACACATCCTTTCCCACAAAATACCCTCCAACAATTTAGTCACCACTGACGTCAGGCTCAGCGATCTATGGTTATCTGGTTTTGTTTTTCCTTAATTTCTTAAATAATGACACTATGTTAGCAGCCCTCCAGTCTTTTGACATCTCACCTGTGGAAATCAAGGATACAAATACAACATCAAAATGCTGACCAAATACTTCCTGGCTTTCCACAGACATTCAGAATACATTTGATCAGGTCCCAGGGATTTGTTCACCTTTATGTGTTTTAAAATGTCAAACACCTCCTTGTAATATAGACACTTTTCAATGTATCACGATATATTTATTCATTCTCTCGCTCTTGTAACCTCCTCCTCATTAAGTACTGAGAAGACATTTTTGTTTCGTGTCCCTCCAGTCTGGTGTGGTTCCACACATTGGTAACCTTACTGACCTTTAAGGGGCCCTGTTCTCTCCCTAGTTAATCTTTTGCCATTAAAGGATTTGTAGAATTTCTAAAATGCCTCGTTAACCCTATTTGTAAAGCAATCTCATGTCCACATTTTTCTGGCCCGATTTCCGCATTGACTATGCACTTGCTGCCCTTATACACCTCTCTGGATTTACTTGATCTCAGCTCTGTTTATCTGACATATGCCTTCTTCCTTATGTTGACCAGAGCAACAATATATCTAGCCATCCAGCACTCCCTGCACCCACCAGCCTTGCCCCTCTCACTAATAGGCACACGTTGGCTCTGGACTTTCTGAAAAGAAGTTTTGATGGCCTTGCGTTTTCCAACCATCCCTTTACCTGTGAATAGGGTATTCCAATTAGCCTTTCACAGGGCTCGCCTAACACTTTCAAAATTGGCCTTGTTCAAAGTTAGAACTTTAGTGTTTACATCACGTCTTTCCTATTCCACAACTAATTTAAAACTAATATTTATGCGTAACAGAAAGTTAAAGAAACACTTCCTGCCCCTCTGTAACAGGCTCGAGAGGATGAATGGGCTCCTCGTGGCTCACTGTAATAGACTGGAAAGGCTGAATGGCCTCCTCATGTCCTTGTGTAACAGACCCGAGACATTAAATAAGACAGCAACCCGTGGATTACGAGCAGCCATTAAACTGTATCTGATGGAGGTCCATCCCTTCTCAGTTCCAGAAACACAACCAAAACAATGTATTCCTGGTGCCCACTCAGTAACACCTCATACAGCTGCAGCGACACATCTCTTTGTTTTGAATGATTCTGTTGGGAAAATGTGCTGAAAAATTTGTTGCTGGAAAAGCACGAAACGTCGATTCTCCTGCTCCTTGGATGCTGCGGATCTGCTGCGCTTTACCAGCAACAAATTTATCAGCTCTAATCTCCAGCATCTGCAGTCCTCACTTTCTCCTTGTTGGCAAAATGTGCCAATGTTCTAGATTTCCACCTGTTCAAGTAGCAACAGGCGAAAATGGGCTGAATGGCCTTCTCGTATCCCTCTGTAAGAGGTCCACAGGGACAGAATTGCTTCGGCCTGTTGCTGAGCAGCAGTCTCAATGCTCTGTCTCAAGATAATGAAAGGATTTGGTAGCAGGGCGCTTAAAAACTGGAGTAGCTTCACACTGGTCAATAATGAATCTAGAAACTTGCCCACCCGAGTTTTCTTTATGCATCCGATCTGTTATTTTATAACAGCCTCTTTCATAAACAGAGTGGAACATATATAGACCCCTGCAGTGTTCTGTTAATACTCTCATTTCCAAGTTTAAAAAAAGATTTAAAGATTTATGGTCCATCCCTCAGCAACCCTCATTCATTCTATCCAAATGTTCTCTTTTGTAGTTATATGAAAAGTGATGTGTGGAACTTGTTAATTGAGCCTGTTTGCTCAGTCGTGATTTGGAGATGCCGGTGTTGGATGGGGATGTACAAAGTTCAAAATCACATAACACCAGGTCCAACAAGTTTAATTGGAATCACACTAGCTTTCGGAGAACCGCTCCTTCATCAGGTGATAGTGGAGGACACGCTTCTAAGGCACAGAATTTATAGCAAAAATTTACAGTGTGATGTAACTGAAATTATACCTTGAAAAATACCTTGATTATCTGTTGGGTCTTTGATCTGCTCGAATAGCATGATATT
>NW_025215331.1:21754-48130 GCF_004010195.1 Chiloscyllium plagiosum
TTCCTGCCACTGTTTCCATCTCATCCCTGGCCAATATCTGCGGCTGAAGCAGACAAGTCACAACTGTGGGTGATCCCTTTGACCATGAGCTGATTCCTGACACCATACCCTGACCATTTCTACCTTGAAATACTCACCACTCCAGAATATATCTCACTGGTTTGGTCCATCTGCTGTTTGAACCTTGAGCTATGAAATGCAGTCTTCAGAAAGCCAATAATCTGTTGCTGACACTCCCGGCTTCAAACCTGCCGAAGCAAATCTGATTCGAACTCACACCAAACTCCCATCCATCTGTCATGGCCCGCCGATGTATACTGCTATTGTGTCTGGCAATGCCTTTATTTTGACATTCTCAAAAACTTTATCTCATCTGTCCATGAAACGCCTCTCGTTCTCTCTCTGTCGATTCACAAAAAGCCTGCCAGTTGTTCTTATTTAAAATAATGTCCTCCATGTGCGTTCCTTCTCAAACAATGAGTTTCACATTCAGCTACGCCTATCGCGCGCACACACACGCACACTCCCTCAGTTTCTGATGAACATACACACAGCAAATCGTCTCATTGTAGGCAGTAATCTGATGCGAGTATAGTTTGCATATGATAGTAAAGTTTGCAATACTCTCTCTGCTGGGCAGATAGTGCAGTTTACGGATCAACACACTAGCATGGTCTGCACAGCTCTCCATGCTGGGCTGTCATATTGTCCCTGTTTATGTTGTTTGTGGTGTACTGTGAAGCAGATTCAGAACTTGATGTAACAAACCATTCCAGCTGATCTGACAATGTCTTTATTCAATGTTCTTCTCCATGCTGGGCTGTCATATTGTCCCTGTTTATGTTGTTTGTAGTGTTCTGTGAAGCAGATTCAGAACTTGATGTAACAAACCATTCCAGCTGATCTGACAATGTCTTTATTCAATGTTCTCATTCTTGTCATTTTACTCTCGAAGTTCTCACTTCTCCAGTTAGTCCCACTGCCCTGTCGTTTTCCCCATATTTCCACAACATCTTTTCAGTTAATTAACTGCCTGTTTCTGTCTTTAATGTGAATCTCTCTCTGTCCCTCTGTATGTTTCCCTGGCCTTTGCTTTTACCTCCCTCGTGTATCGAGTGCTGGCATTGTGAAGCTGAGAAACAGTGAAATGGTGTGTGTCAGGCTGTTGTTCACTTCCCGGTATGTCCCACGTGATGGTCCAGGAACAGGTGTGTTTCAGAAGTTATGAGAAACATCCTTGTAACTTGGTCTGAATTTGTCCCTCTCAGGTGACCTTGTGATCAATAGCACGAGGAAGCCTCTAGAGCAAAGGCCCAGGCATCTAAATTGTGTGACAATGCTGTCACTTTAAAAAAAAGTTATTTTCTCCTGTCTTTAAATAAGAAATCTAAAGGCCAAACTGTCTACTGAAAACGGCTCAAGTAAATAACTTACGACGCTTTTAGGTTTTTTATTAAATAATAGTAACAACGGCCTAGTAACTTATCTCCAGCTGCTACTCTCTCTGAAACCTGACTTGATGCTGATTCCTCCTGGATTGGAGAACTGTATGCAAGAATGTATGTCTGAATGTTACTTTTTGCCAAGGGGTGTGTTTATGGCATGTTAGTATATTGGAACAGTTCATCTGTGGAAGGTACTGTATCCATTATTCGGTTAAGGTTTCAAATAGTTAAATTATTCTAAATTCCTCGTCATTTTGAATGGATTTTCATTAGTGTTTAAATACATTGTGTTTTACTTAATGGCGAGTAGTTTGACTAGTAGCATCACATTGAACACCCACTTCACATTTACCTTTAAAATAAGATAAGGTTGACATCCAAGCTACCTTCTTAAACTAGTCTGAGGCAGTCTGGTTGGTCTATAGCAAACTGGGAACTCTTCTTTGGTTCTAACTCGATAATATCAAATTGAGTTTCGAATTACAATCCCTATAGTGTGCGACCAGGCCATTCAACCCAACACGTCCACACCGACCCTCCGAGGAGTAACCTACCCAGACCCATTCCTTTACCCTATTATTATACATTTACGCCGACTAAGGCACCTGACCCACACATCCCTGAAAACTATGAACAATTTAGCATGGCCAATATCCCTGAAAACTATGAACAATTTAGCATGGCCAATTGACCTGACATGCACATCTTTGGGTTGTGGGAGGAAACAAGAGAATCCAGAATAAGCTCATGCAGACACTGGAGATTATGCACCGGGAAACTATTGTGTTCAAAGGTCGTGTATGGTAGCTGCTAGCGTCTTTGTTTCCAGATGTTGAATTCGGTTGGTTTAAAGTGTTTTGTGTATAAAGATTCTTTCAGTCATTAAGAATTTTCTGAGTGTGGAAGAAGTGATGTTGGGGATTTTACAAAAGGTAATGAAGGCAAAGCTGTAGGAATTGACAGACAAGCTGGAGTTGGGGTTGCGTTTGTCTGTGAGAAAATGAGAGATAATTACAGCTGTGCATCGGCAATTGCATTTGGTGGAACCACCATCAGACGCTTTGGAAATGGCTAGAATTCAATTTCAAATGAGTTACTTTGAACATGAGAAGGAATTGAAACAGTTTGAATTATGATGAAAAGCAGAATTAAAAGAAAATGAAATGAAGAAGAAAGAGAGAAAAGGACAGAAGAAGAGCAGAAAGTTTCAACTTAAAAAGTTAGCAGTTAGAGAGGAAAGCTGACATAGAAGGTGGAGATGAAGGTCGAAGGTCGGCGGGATGAGGAGGATAGTGAGGTTGAACAACCCTATTGTAACCAATGGCCTAATGGGTTTCTGTTTAACTGCATCCAGGCATTATCTAAATTTGATGAGAAGGATGGAGAAGCCTTTGGAATTTCATTTGAGAAAGTGGCTAAACAAATGCAGTGCTCAGTGACTATGTGAAGTTAGCTGATCCAAACAAAGCTGGTAGATATTTGCATCCCTATCGGATGAGGCATTTGGGGAGTATGAGGATGTGAAGAAAGCCATCTGTAGTGCATATGAGCTTGTGCCAGAAGCTGACAGACAGCGTTTCAGGAATCTAAAAAAGGGTCCCTGGCTAAACGCACATTGAATTTGAAACGATCAAACAAAGTAATTTTGAAAATTAGGGAAGGGTATTAAAAACAGAGCAAACCTATGACACGCTTAGAGAGATTCTTATTTTGGAGAAGTTCAACAATTCACTTCCTGCAGTCGTGAGAACTCGTGTGGAAGAGCAGAGAGTAACAATGGCAAGCTTAGAAGCTGAAATGGCTGATGATGATGATTAAGTTCAGAAATCAAAGTTTGGTTTCTGTGAGAGATTGAGAAGAATGTGCGTGATCTTCTTAAAACATATACCTGTGCGAGTAAGGTTTATTGGCATAGGCTAGGAGTAGCAGGTAAAGACGTTAGAGCATTAAGAGGTACAGAAGCATGTAATTCTTTTATGCTGAGACATGAGGAGCGACGCCATTCAGAAGGATTATTGGAGAGATGAGAAGTGCTCCATTATGTAACGTGTGATTGGAGTGTCCAAGGGAAACATCATAAGATTTGGTCCACAATGGAGAAGGAGGCCTGGAGCTTGGTGTTGGCGTTACAACATTTCAGCATTTACATTGCGAATAACATACCCGAGACAAATATTTACCACTGATCGTGACCTCCTCAAGTTTTTGGAGAAGTTTAGGGAGAAAAATACCAGTGTTTTTCGATTGAGCTTATTATTGCTGCCATTCAGTTTGAAATTATACAGGTGACAGAGCGAGAAAACTTAAGATTTGACACGTTGTGGAGACTTGGATGAAGAAAGACAAGTGCATCCTGTGGCAGAAGTAAAATGACTGAAATCGAAACTAGTTGTGAACATTTGTATGCTCACAGTCAATGTAATACATATGCATTGCAGTCTGCTAATAGAGGAAGATTAGGAGGTCTAAAATGAATCCACATTTGCATATTGATGGATTATTGTATTAAAGATGGAGTTGTGAAAATATTACCACTGTATTTTCTCTTGGGTTTTTTTAAAGAGAGGTTTTAAAGGCAGAGGTGCAGAACTGCTGTCTGAAAACACTCCAAGTAAATAACTGAGAAAGCCTTTAGGTTTCATTAAAACGGTGATAACAAGGGAAGGGCAGTGGCCAGCTCTCCCAGACCAGGGTTTCTCATTTTGTTTTTAGCTGAAGCATTCAGAAGCTGCTGGGGATCCCAAAAGGGTTGGAAGTTTTATGACAGGATACTTAGCTGCTTTTCTCTGAGATCTCTGTTGATGTTGTTTCCTCCTGGATTGGAAAACTGCTGTAAGGATCTGTATTTGAATACATCTTTGTGCCAAGCGGTGTAAACCAAGAAGGTACAGTATCTATTGTTTGTGTAGGTGTTCCAACATATAAGCTATCCCAAAATGTTCTTTTCTTTGATTGTATGTTAACTAAAGCATTTTAATAGATTATATTTTGCTTAATGTCGAGTTGGTTGACCAGTCACAACATATCTGGAACGCACACTTCACATCTATATTCAAAATAAGGAAAGGTTGGGTCTAAGGGGCCTTCTTAAAACATTCTGGGGGATCTGGTCTGGTCCACAATACTTGTACCGAGGGGTTTCTGACTGGCTCCTGTAATTGAAAATTTGGTGGAGGTCTGGGGATGGTATGTTGGAGGTTGTGCTGTGAGCTGCCTCAGACATTGAGGGAGACCTGAGGATTTGGTGACACAACTATGCATGGAGCATGGGGACTGTAGTTGCAGCATCTGAGCCTACAACATGAACAACAAATGGAGCAGAGGCTGCAGAGAGGGGAAGCTCTGAAACCACGCAGTGAGTGTGCGGGGGGAAAGGAATCTGCTGTATCCACATCGGGTTTTCCAGGAACAGCTTCCCAAGCTTCACTTAAGCCAGGAGAAGAGTGTGAGGGGACCCTGACTGAGAAATGAGCTGGTCACAGAGCGGTGTCACCTCCTTCAACACGACCTGCACCTTCACATCAGGGGTAGGATAGGCCTGCCAGTGGCTGTTAGGGTCACTGTTTCATTCAGCTTCTATGATTCAGAACCTTCCAGGCAGGACTAGGTGACATATCCATCATCTCCCAGTATCTCAACATCAATGTCATCATTCGGTTATGGAGGATATATTTGGTGGATGAGGTAAATAGATTGTTTCTGCCTCAGAAGGGAGCTGCTGGGTGTATCCAGTATCGTGGGATTCCCGATGGTATACATGGCATCTGCAGAGTACTCATGTCAATGGGGAGATGTAGAGGAACTGTAGGAGCTCTCTCTCTATTCGTGTCACAGTGTACCCATGCACAGTACATAATGTTGGTGAATACCTACTGTCCTGGCAGCAGTCACGGCCTCTTCATTCAGAAGCAGTCAGCCATTCCCATCGTCATCGGGTCTCCACGTGGAAAGAAATGAATATATCTTGGATAAAGGCCGTCCCCTTGATGCACGTTTCAAAACACCATCCCCACCACCAATCAACCACATCAAAGTATTCCATGTGTACGGAGAGCAATGGGGTCACTTGGAGTGTCTGGGAGCTGACGATCAGGGATGGAGCAAAACCTCCCATGTCTGAACGGATCTGAGTGAACACCCCCAGTACAGAATATCATAAAGTCCTGCAATCCCTCTCCATTTCAGTAGCATACTGCCTTCCATTATTCCTGTATATGGAATGACAGGTTATATCATGTTAAATTCCACCTGCCAAACTATTATCTATTGTCTTTAACTCTCTGAATCTATTTGCAGACACTCCACCTTCTCTTCATAATTTAATCTCTTGCTTATCACAGCGACATAACAATTATTTGAAGAGGTGAAAAGTAGGTTAGGCCAGGGAAACCTAGTGGATGTGGTCTATTGAGACTTCCAAAAGA
This sequence comes from Chiloscyllium plagiosum, assembly GCF_004010195.1. Lineage (NCBI taxonomy): Eukaryota > Metazoa > Chordata > Chondrichthyes > Orectolobiformes > Hemiscylliidae > Chiloscyllium > Chiloscyllium plagiosum. The sequence continues at coordinate 27,624 of NW_025215331.1, forward strand.
CCTTTGATAAGGTGCCACACGGGAGGCTGCTGAGTAAGGTGAGGGCCCAGGTGTTCGAGGTGAGCTACTGGCATGAATTGAGAATTGGCTGTCTGACAAAAGGCAGAGAGTTGTCATAGAAGGTTCTTTTTCAGAATGGCAGCCAGTGACAAGCGGTGTCCCGAAGGGTTCAGTGTTGGGGCATTGATCTGGATGAAGGTACTGGGGCATTCTAGCGAGGTTTGCCAATGATACGAAGTTAGGTGGACAAGCAGGTAGTACTGAAGAAGTGGGGAGGCTGTAGAAGGAGCTAGACAGTTTGGGAGAGTTATCCAGGAAATGGCTGATGGAATTCAATGTGAGCAAATGCGAGGTCTTGCACTTTGGAAAAAGGAATACAAGCATGGACTACTTTCTAAACGGTGAGAAAATTCATAAAGCCAAAGTACAAAGGGATCTGGGAGTGCTATGCGAGGATTCTCTAAAGGTATACATGCAGGTTGAGTCCGTGATTAAGAAAGCGAATGCAATGTTGTCATTTATCTCAAGAGGGTTGGAATATAAAAGCAGCGATGTGCTACTGAGACTTTATAAAGTTCTGGCTCGGCCCCATTTGGAGTACTGTGTCCAGGTTTGGGCCTCACACCTCAGGAAGGACATACTGGCACTGGAGCAAGTCCAGCGGAGATTCACACAGATGATCCATGGAATGGTAGGTCTAACATACGAGAAACGGCTGAGGATCCTGGTATTGTCTTCATTGGAGTTTAGAAGGTTAAGGGGAGATCTAATAGAAACTTACAAGATAATACATGGCTTGGAAAGGATGGACGCTAGGAAATTGTTTCCGTTAAGCGATGAGACTAGGACCCGTGGGCACAGTCTCAGAATTAGAGGGGGTCAATTCAGAACAGAAATGCCGAGACATTTCTTCAGCCAGAGAGTGATGGGCCTGTAGAATTCATTGCCATGCAGTGCATTGGAGGCCGGGACGCTAAATGTCTTCAATGCAGAGATTGACAAATTCTTGATGTCACAAGGAATTAAGGGCGATGTGGAGAATGCGGGTAAGTGGAGTTGAAAGGCCCACCCGCTATGATTAAATGGCGGAGTGGACTCGATGGGCCGAATTGCCTTACTTCAACTTCTATGTCTTATGTCCTCATGGTCTTATGGACATCACCAAACTCAGCATCTGTACATCTTTTCCATCCTCCTGATCATTAATATAGACGGGAAATTGTTGAGAACCCAGCGCTGGTCACTGTGTGACCCTACTGGTAACGTTCTCGCTAACTGATTTATCCTGAGTGCCTGCTCCTGTATGATACCCAGTCCTCCCCCATTCCTGGGCAACACAGTCGAAGAGTTGAATAAGAACAAGGAGCATCTGGGAGGTATCCAACCCCTCGATGAGGCTGATGTCATCGCGGCCTCTGTTCCGCTTTCCTGCCATCGCTCCATCCTAAAACTCAAGTCTCTTGTTGTACATTGCGCCACATGAAAAATCTCCACTCCATATCTACACTTTCAATTACTTTTAGCATTTTACAGACCTCAATGAGATCTCCTTTCATTCTTATAAAGTCGAAAGTATAGGCCTAAACTGCTCAATTTCTCTTCATAAGACAAACACTTAAAATATGGAATCAATCTAATTAAGCTCTTCTGAATTGCCTCCAATTACCTCATTCTGCAGGACACCCAAACTGTACTCCAGTTGCAGCCTCACTAATGCCTTGCATAGCTACACCAACACTCCCTACCTTTCTACTCTATCCTTTTATAAATAAACACTGAAATTATGCTTGCATTTCTCATTACTTGCAGTACCTGCAGGCAGGTTTTCTGTGATATGCAAGCAGGCACCCAGATCCCTCTGCACCTAAGCACTTTGAAATTTTTCTCCATTTAGATAATAATTTGTCTTTCTATTACACTGGCCAACTTGATTAGCCCCATATTTATTCGCTTTAATTTTCCTTGCTAAATGTGGCCCATTCATCCAACCTATCCATATGTTTTAAAATCTCTTGCATCATCCTTCCGAAGTAATTTCCCATCGATGTTAGTGTCATCTGAAAATGTGGCATTGTATTTTCTCTCCCGTCAACCGAGTACAGTAATACCATCGATCACAAATGCTTGAGGCATGAGTACTGAAATCAATGACACAAACTGCATTTGCCAAAAGAAAATTATTCAATCTGACTACATTTTTTTGGTTAACCAATCCTCCATCCAAGCTAATAACTTACTCCTAAACCCATGTTGTCTGATTTTATCGTTTACTCCTTGGAGAAGCGACATATCCAATGCCTTCAGGAAGACCAGATATGTTCCATCTCCAGGACCATCTCCACTATCCACCTTGTTTGTGACATCTTCACATAACTCAAGCAAACAATTCAAACACGATTTAGCATTCGTAAAACCATGTTAACTCTGACGAATTGTGGTTTGAGTTTGCAAATGTCCTGAACAATGGACTCTAAAAAATTGCCTTAAATTACAATTGTTTATTGTTACACTTTACTCCCTAATGTATACCATTATTACAAGCTCTTCCCTTTTGAAAACCTTCGCGTTTTCTTTGAATTCGTGTTTAATGGGCACAAGGCTTTAAGAGATCTGCTGCAAATGCTGAGTAAGAGCCACGTGTGGCTGAATGGACTCATCATCCGGCTGGTGTACAATATCGATGGGCTGACGTCTTTCTGGTGTTCCCATGTTGTCGTCTCCAAGGCCAGAATGGCCTCCTGCTGTTGATGTGTTAGAGGATTGGGAGATTATGGAATCTTCCTGTTGCTGTGTAACATTTTGAGGGGTTGATGGGTCTTCTCATACTTCTCCATAACAGGTAGATATACTGAACGGTCTCCTCATGTATCCCGGAGATGGGCTTCTCTTGTTCCCATACAACAGACACGTGTCTAAATTACCTCTTCCTTTCTCATGAAAGAAGTCTCAGATAGTTTTTATCCTATCCAATTCCCTTGCAATAGGCTCGGTGGGTCTGAATGGCATCCTGTTATCCCAGTGTAACAATCTCCAGTTACTGTGTGGCCTCTTCCAGTTCCTATGTTACAGACTTGAGGAGGCTGAATGGACTGATCCTGTTGCTGTTTAACAGGATACTGGTGCAGCATGGCCTACTGTTATAGGCTCGAGTGGCTGATTGGCTCCTTCTGTGAATATATAGGAGTTGAATAGCCTCGTTCTGTTTTGGTGTAACGGGTTCGAAGGCCTGAATATCGTCCTGTTGTTCCTGTGTAACAGGTTGGAGAACGGAATGGATTCCTCCACTATCTGCGTAATTCGCTTTACCTGTTGACTCCTTCGGTCATCTATGTTCAAATAAGATCATCTTTAATTTTTCTAAACTCCAATGACTACTGGGTCAACCTGATCATCCTTTCGTTATAAGCGAGCACCTTCATTGCAGGAATCAGTTGAGGGAATCATCTCTGAGCTGCTTCCAATATAACAACATCCTCTCTTCATTGAAGAGATTAAATCTGTACACACTACTCCAGATGTGATCTCTCTGTACAGCAGCAGCAACACTTTACCAGCCTGCTGTAAAGTTCCCACCCAGGTTAGAGCTGTCTCAGCTCTCTGGGGGAATACATAGCATTTTCGGAAGATCATTGTCCTTCTCTACTCCACCAGCATAACGGGAGATCTGGGGAAGTTAAAGTTGGAGAAGATCATAAATGATGTGAGAGATGTCTACCATTAATCTCCCCAGAGCCCACGTCGCTCAGACTCCACAGAATCTAGTAGGGTGGAGCGCAAAAACAGCAAGAAGATGCAAACATTGATGGGAGTCATATATTTAAGTGAAAGCTGCAATACAAATGCTGGACATGTTATAAAACAAGAAATGAGATATACATGTTTATGAGTACTTCAGTAATAATAGACTGTTTAAATTATATCTAAACTGTATTAAGCCAATAGAATGCTCATGCTGGGAAAAATGGATTTCATGACCACGTGTGAGATGGTTTACATTAACATTACGTCGAGCACTGAGCTCGAGATCAGGTTATTTAGGAACTGGTGTTCAGTGATCAGAAGAGCTAATTGAAAATTTTGCTGGGAATAGTGAGCACAATGTATTGGTTTTCTTTTATGCTATTTGAGTACACGGCAATTTTTTGTTTTATTTGCAGTAACCGTTATAAATCTGAGTCATGCAAGCCATGAAGGTGTGAGGAGAAAGTGTGGACTAGAGATGCTGGAGATCAGTGTCGAAGAGTGGATCAGAAGAGCTAATTGAAAATTTTGCTGGAAAGGACCTTTTGGGAATAGTGAGCACAATGTATTGGTTTTCTTTTATGCTGTTTGAGTACACGGCAGTTTTTTGTTTTATTTGCAGTAACCGTTATAAATCTGAGTCATGCAAGCCATGAAGGTGTGAGGAGAAAGTGTGGACTAGAGATGCTGGAGATCAGTGTCGAAGAGTGTGGTGCTGTAAAAGCACAGTCAGGCAGCATACTAAGAGTAGATAAATCGATGTTTCGGGCATGAGCCCTTCATCAGGAACTAAGCTTCTAGGCCAAGGGGCTGAGAGAAAAATGGGAAGGGGGTGCGGCAGGAGGGAGGTAGCTGGGATTGCGATAGGTAGATGAAGATGGGGTTGAAAGTGATAGGTGACGAAGAGAGGCAGAACGCCTCATCTACTGCATCCATTAAACCCAATGTGGTTTTCTCTAAATTGGCGACGCAGGAGGTCAACTTGTGATCATTTCAAAAAACATCTCTGGGACAACCACATTGAACAACTCCATCACCTTGTGCCTGAGCACTTTAACTCCCCTTCCCACTCTGCCAAGGACATGACGGCCCGAGTCATGATCCATCACCAATCCCGAGCCAGCAGAAGCCTGGAGGAAGAAAGCCTCCTTTTCTGCCTTGGGATATTCCAACAACAGGGGTTCATAGTGGATTTCCCCATTTCCTTATTTCCCCTAATCCCACCTTATCCTACTCCAAACTTCCAAGTCAGCACCGCTCTTTTGAACGTTCCTTTGTGTCCACCTTCCTCCCTATCAATCTGGTCTACCCTCCTCCCTCTCCGACTATCACTTTCAACCCCACCTTCAACTACCTATTAGATGAAAGGAGGCAGCTTAGAAAACTGCCAAGTGTTGCAGTAAGCCAGTGGATTCAGAGAAATGTAGGACCCAGCAAAGGATGATCAAGAAACTGAGAAGAAAATCAAAAAGAGAAAAAGCGTGCAAACGAAAGAAAAACATAAAGACTTCTAAAAAGCGTCTATCAATGTATGAAAAAAAATAACAACACGGTCAAATGTGGAACAGTTGGTGTGCGTTCAGGATAATTTATTACAGAATACAAAGAAATCGCAGGGAAAAGAAACAGTTTCTTTGTGTCTATCTTTATGGAAGAATGTCCAGAAATTCTCCCAGAAATACCAAGTGACCATGGGACTTGTGTAAGTAAAGACTTATCAATGTTGAGGTCATCTTTGAAAAGAAAGCTGGGTTGAGTATTTATAAATCGGACAGACTAGATGCACATCATACAAGAATTCCAGAGGAAGCAGCAATAGACGTGTTGATTGCATCGCGGATTTTCACTTTATTTTCCGACACATTCACGAAAGGAATTTAGCCAATCTGGATAAGGCAAAGGTTATAAATGTTATCCAACAGTTTACGAAAGGATGAATTTGGAGAGTGGTGAACTACAGACCAGTTATCTTGTCATCCGCAGTCAGGTATCTGTTGGACTCAATCACAAAGAACATGCTACTAGATATTTAGAAGGTAATAACATAACTGGGGAGTGTGAGAATATACCGATGAAAGGAAAACCAGAAGTGGCAAACATATTTTTGGAATGGTTTGAAGATGATTCTTGTGGACATAGGCAATGATGAACCATTGGATCACGTATAGTTGGATATTCGTGAGCTTTTTTTAAAGAACTCACACAGCAAGTTCATAAGAAAAATTAAAGCGGGAGGTATTGGGAATAATATATGCAAATGGGAAAGTACAAATTCATGTGAATGTAAATGGAAGATAGAAGATGTCGTGCACCAGTTGCATCGAGCGTTGGTGAGACTAAACGAAGAATATTGTGTATTGATCGGAGTCCCAATCTAAGAAAGAATATATTGACTACAGAGGAACTTTAAAAGCTATTATTCAGATTAATCCGTAAAATGGCAAGATTGTCTGATGGGGAACCTCAGCCTGTAATCTCGAGTTTCAAAACATGAGAGTAGATTGTCGTGAATCTTAGAAACATCGAAAGGACTGAATAACAGAGGGACATGAAGAAGTACAAGTAGGCGGGATAAGGGAGAAGCCCACGATATTCTACACGGACAAGTAGAACAGAATAATTAGCAAACAGCTAGTGTCCATTAGAAACCAAAGGGGCAATCTGTGTGTCAAGCTGGAGAACATTGGTGGATTGTAACATGAGACCTTCGCATCTATTTTACTTGGGAGGAGGAGGATGCAGGTACAGAATTCAAGAAGATGGACTAGGAAGCTCTTGAACAGATTGATGTAAAATACGAGCAGGGATTTGAGGTTTTATTCTGTACAAATTTGGACCAATCTCCATGTCTGAATGAGTTGTATCACAGGTGGCTGTTGGGGTCAAATGAGGAAAGACCCTGACAATATTTTAATTAGAATCTGACCATAGGGGAGGTGTCAGAAAACTGGAGAACTGCTAATACGATTCCACTTCACAGTAAGGGTGGGAGAGATAGAAAAGTGAACTATAGACGAGCGAGTATTAGATCACTGTTAAGTAAAATACTGGATAAAACAGGGAAGGAGAAAATCGAACTCCAATCAGAGGTGCAAAGTTTGATCAGAGATAATCATCATGGCTTTATCAGGAGGAAGTCACATCCAATGGATTTGATTGAATTAGTTTGAGGATGTCGATTATTTAGCTTTGTAGGAAGGTCTTTGACAAATTTCCACCTGGGAAACTGAAAAATAAAGTAAAATCTCACAATATGATGGATAACTTGACAAGTTACAACGAAAATTTTCTTAGTAGCAAGAGACAGAGGGTGGTGGAAGAAGGCTGTTTGTGTGACTGGAGACCAGTGTCCCCTGGTGTACCCCAGAGATCAGTGTTCTGTCCCTTATTGTTTGTGGTATTCATAACAAAATCTGAATGTGGAGGGGGCTAGGTGGAGAGTGGGGAAGGTGTGATAAGTAAGTGTATGTTTGACATAAAGATTGGCTGGGTGGGTCGCAGGGAGGAGGAAGGCCTTAAGTTACAGGAAGATGCAGATGGAATGGTCAGATGGGCACATCAATGGCAGATGGAATGTAACCCTGATAAATATGAGGTGATGCACATTGGAAGATGGAAGCAGGCAGGGGAGGACTCAATGAATGGCAGCACACTGGGAAGCTCAGATTGTGCTGCTCCACACATCCCTGAATGTGACTGGACAGGCTAATGCTTAAAAATGTGTTGCTGGAAAAGCGCAGCAGGTCAGGCAGCATCAAAGGAGCAGGAGAATCGATGTTTCGACCAGATATCTGAAGAAGGCTTATGCCCGAAACGTTGATTCTGCTGCTCCTTTGATGCTGCCTGGCCTGCTGCACATTTCTAGCAACACGTTTTAAGCTCTGATCTCCAGCATCTGCATTCCTCACTTTCTCCTGGACAGGTTAATGGACTAGTTAAGAACTGGACCTTGGGTGTAGCGTTTCATAATCAGAGTGTAGATTATAAGAGCAATACAGGGCTTTGGTTTGGCCAAAATGGAGTACTGGGAACCACATTCCAGGCTCCGGGAACCACATTCCAGGAAGGATGTAATTGTACTGGAGGGGGTGCAGAGGTGATTCACCAGGAAGTTCCCTGGGATGGAGCATATCAGCAATGGAGAGAGACTGGATAAGCTCGGGTTGTTTACTTTAGAGCAGAGAAAGCTGAGGGGTCCGTGATTCAGAAGGAAAAGATTATAAGCGACACGGGCAGGGTGGATAGACAGCAGCTGTTCCTTTTAGTGAGAGGGTCAAGAACAAAGGAGCACACTTTTAAAGTGAAGAGTTTGAGGTTCAGAGATGATTTAAACATTTTTTCACCTCGAGGTGTGGGGTTCTGGGATTATTTCCTGAGAGGGGAATGATCACCTCACAATCGTTAAAAAGTACTTGGACGAGAAATTGGAAGTGTCACAACATTCAAGGCTATGGGCCTGCTGTTTGAAAGTGGGACTAGTATAGATCGTGCTGTATTTCTGTTAGCACAGAGTCAATGCCCCTGTGAGTGTATGGTGTGGAAGGTCAATTATTGAGCAGTTTAAGGCAGAAATTGATGGATTTCTGAAGAGTTATATTCATAAGGGTTATAAGAGTGAACTGTATTAGCTTGTTAAATCATGTCAATGTGAGAAATATGAGAAAACAAGTGCAGTTCCCTTACAGTTTGAAACTAGAGAATGGAGAATGGGGAACAGGGAAATAGCAGGACTATGAAGCCACTACTTCAGTTCTGTCTTCACAAATCTTCCTAACAATACAAGGAAAACCGAGTCTGGTGTGAGAATATGATATAGTACATGGAACATAGAACATAGTAAGTAAATGGTTTAGCAGAAATTATTGTGGCTGAAAGTAACACTAACATCGATTTATGAAATGGGAATTATGTTTGAGAAACAAACTGCGAGATAAATGAAAGAGAAGCAATGGATGCAAAACATTTTGATTTTTAGAAAAATGTTGGTAAAGCTCCAAGCCCAATTTGCAAAATCAAATCTGAGTGGATTGGGGCTAATATATAGACATGTTTCTAGACTGAGACAGCCGGCAGGAAACAATGAATGGAAATAAACAGACTCGTCAAATAATAGCCTGACATTTTCTGAAAGGTATGATTCTGTGAGTATAACTATGTCCAAGACTCCCCATTACCTTCCCCAGATATCTCCTGTCTCATCAGCAGGACGGACACAGCAGAAGTGGCGGTACAGTGGGATACAGTTGGAAGGGAATTGCTCTTGGAGTCCTCAACAGTGACTCCGTATCCCATGAAGTCTCATGGCATTAGTTTGCACATGGGAAAGGAAACCTCCTGCTGATTACCATGTACCAGCCCCTCTCAACTGATGAATCAGTACTCCTCCATGCTGACCAACACTTGGAGGAAGCACTGAGGGTAGCACGTACGCAAGATGTACTCTGGGTGTGGGATTTCAATGTTCACCACCAACAGTATCTCAGCTACAGCATTACTGATCGAGCTGGCCGGGTCCTAAGGGATACAACTGGCGGCAGGTGGTGAAGGAGGGCTTATGCCCGAAACGTCGACTCTCCTGCTCCTTGGATGCTGCCTGACCTGCTGCGCTTTTCCAGCAACACATTTTTCAGCTCTGATCTCCAGCATCTGCAGTCCTCACTTTCTCCTTAGGTGGTGAAGGAACCAATAAGAGGAAAATACATACTTGACCACAGCCTTACTAATCTGCCAGTTGCAGAAGTATCTGTCCATGACAGTATCGGTAAGAGTGACCACTGTATAGTCATTGTGGAGACAAAGTCACACCTGCACATTGAGAATAACCTCCACCATTTTGGGTGGTACTATCACGGTGCTTAATAGGACAGACTTCGAACAGATCTAGCAGCTCAAATCTGGATGTCCAGAACGTGTTGTGGGTAATCAATAACAGTGGAATTGTACTCCCGCATAACCTCATGGCCTGGCATATCCCTCTCGCAACAATTGTCATCAATCCAGAGGATCACCATTCGTTCAATGAAGTGTGCAGGATGGCAGGAGCAGCATCAGGCATACCTGACAATGTGGTGTCAGCCTGGTGAAGCCACCAAACAGGACTACTTGTGTGCCAAACAGCATACGCAGTAAGTGATAGACAGCGCTTAGTGATCCCACAGCAACGGTTCAGATCTAAGCTCTGCAGTCCTTCCACATCTAGTCGAGAAACGTTGGTGGTTCAGTGGAGTGTGCAGGATAGCAGGAGCAGCACTGGGCATACCTGACAATGAGGTGTCAGCCTGGTGAAGCCACCAAACAGGACTATTTGTGTGCCAAACAGCATACGCAGTAAGTGATAGACAGCGCTAAGTGATCCCACAGCAACGGTTCAGATCTAAGCTCTGCAGTCCTTCCACATCTAGTCGAGAAAAGCTGGGGACAATTAAACAAATCACTGGAGGAAGAGATTCCACAAATAACCCCTTCCTCCATGATGGAAGAGCCCAGCACTTCAGTGTATAAGATAAGGCTGATGCATTCGCAACAATCTTCAGTCAGAAGTGCTGAGTGGATGATCTATCTCGGCCTCCTTCAGTGGCCGTAAGTGATTCCGTTACCAGGCATTAACCAATTCGATTCAGTCCACGTGATATCCAAAAATGATTGGAGATACTGGATACTCCATCGGGTCCATAATCAGACAACATTCTGGCAATAGTACTGAAAACCTATGCTCCATATCTTGCCACTCCCCTAGCCAAACTGTTTCAACACAGTTATAACAATGGCTTTTCCTGATTATGTGGAAAATTACCCCAAGTATCTCCTGTATATAAAAAGCAGAACAAATCCAATCCGGCAAAATACCACTCCATCAGTCTACTCTCGATCATCAGTAAAGTGGTGGAAGGTCTCAGTGCTTTTAAGCAGCACATGCTCAACAATACCCTGGTCAATGACGCCCAGTTTGGTCTCCACAAGGGCCACTCAGCTCCTGACCTCATTACTTTGGTTCAAACATGGACAAAAGAGCTGAATTCCAGAGGTAGGGTGAGAGTGACAGCCCTTTAAGTCAAGGCTACATTCGACCCTGTGTGGTATCAAGGGGCCTTCGCAACACTGGAATCATTTGGTATCAGAGGCAAAATCCCTGCTGGTTCGATTCATACCTGACACGTGGGAAGGTGGTCATGGTTGATGATGGTCAGTCAACTCAGCTCCAAATCTGTTGGAGTCCCACGAGGAGTGACCGAAAACTTCTTCAGGGCTGCTTCATCAATGACCTTCCTTCCATTTTAAGGTCAGAAGTGGGGATGTTCGCCAATGATTGTACAATGTTCTGCAACATTTATGGCTCCTCAGATACTGAAGCAGTCCATTTTCCACCGCGACAAGGTCTGGAGAGTATCCAGACTGACAAGTGGCAAGTAATATTCAGCCCACACGAATGCCAGACCATGACCATTACCAATAAAATACAATCTAACCTGCCCTTGGTGTGACGAACACTGCAACCCCCAGTATCAAATTCCTGGTGGGTAATCATTGCTCAGAAACTCACTGGTCTCGCCACATGAACACAGTAAGTATAAGAACAGGTCCGAAGCTCGGAATACTGCGGTGAGTAACTCACATCCTGACTTCCAAACGTCTGTCCATCGTCTACAATGCATAAGGCAGAAGTGTAATAGGAGACTCCCAATTTGCCTGGATGAGTGCAGCCCCCACAACACGCAAGAAGCTTTATACCATCCAAGACAAAGCAGCCAGTTTGACTGTGTCTTCATCCACAATGCTCCACCATCAACGCTCAGCAGCAGCAGCAGTGTTTTACTATCTCTATGCTGCAACGAAATGATTCACCAAAGATCCTCAGATACCATCTTCCCAACTCACGGCCATGTCTACCTAGAAGGACAAGGGCGACAGATGTATGGGAATACCATCATCTTCAGGTTCCCTCCAAGCTATTCACCACCCTGACTTGGAAATTTATCACCGCTCCTTCACAGTCACTGGGTCAGAATCCTGGGATTCCCCTCCTAATGGCATTGGAGGTCAACCACAGCAGGTGGACTGCAGCGTTCAACAAGGCAGCTCACCACCACCTTCTCAAGGGCAACTCGGGACAAGCAATAAATGCTGGCCCAACCAGTGACTCCGAGATTCACGAAATAAATAAATAGAAATTAACAGAGGAAGTTTGCTGAGGTGTCGCAGGGATCGGTGCTTGGGGCCCAGCTTTTCACAATGCCCTTTAAACATTTGGTTGCTGGAATCAGATACAATATATCCCAGCCTGCTGACAGCACGAACGGATGTGGGATTGTGAATGGGTGAGGAGGATGTAAAAAAGCACCGATGAGACTAAGACAAGTGGAGTGAATGGGTAAATATGTGACAGATGGAGAACAATGTGTACAGAGATGACGGTGTGCCCTTTGATGGAAATGATAAATTGGCAGCCTACCATTTGAAAGGGATTGATTGATACATGTTGATCTACAAAGGGACGTCTGTTCCTTTTTGTTGTTTCCTTCTGCATAAACTTCTGAAGCCCATGCAGCGCACTGCGTTCTGTAACCAGACGTCAATACTGGGCATGGCATTGGCACGCTGCCCAGTGTACACAGACCCACCAAGTGGGGAGCTGCAACACTGAAAAGGATCTGCATCTCCTTGTACTCAAGTTGCTGAAAGTACTATTGCAGAAACAGAAACCAGTGAGGAAAATAAATGATGTGTTGACCTTCATTTCAGGGGGGTTGTGAGTCCAGGAGAATAGATGTCTTACTGCAGCTGTACAGGGCCTTGGTGAGATATCATTTTTAACATTGGGCAATATTGTGACCAGTATTGATCTCTGTACCTAATAAAGGACAAACCTGACATTGATGGAGAGCAGTGAAGGATGACCAGACGGATCTCTGGCATGACAGGCTTGTTGTGGAAAAGAGTTTGGGGTGATTGGGCCAGTATTCCATGAGGTTTCGGAAAATGAGTCGAGATCTCAGTGAAATATACAAAACTCTGACAGGGTGAGACAGATTTCAAGCGGGGATGATAATTCCCCTGGCTGAGACGTCTAAAACAAGGAGCCACAGCATTAGGTACAGGCAGGCCATTCTTCATTGATATGAGAATAAATGCCTGTACTCACTGACTGGTGAATATGGGGAATTCTCTCGCACCTGGAAACCGAGACACTGATTATAAATAAGGATTTAGAGACAGTAAAGGGATGGTGGGAGAGCAGGAGTACAGTTTGGAAATGAAGGGCCAACAATCATTACATTGAGTTGGGTTGCAAACTCGATGGACCAGACGTACTACTGCACGGCCTATTTTATAGCTTCCCAAGTTTATTCACATTAACGGATATGTACATCGTGTGGGGTAAGTGCATTGAGGAGATTTTTTCCATGAACTAGAATGGGGTGGCTCAAAATGTTGATTCACCTACTCCTTTCCCTCTGTTTCTGTGCAATCTGTGGGAAAACTCTGTAAATGCTGTCACACGCTCTCAGATGTTGGGAAGGAGGTCTCTGCAGGGTCGACAGGATTGTGTTCCCATTCCCTTTTCTGACATTGATGCTGAGGCTGAATGTTCTGTCCGGTTTCATCCTTTCAGACCTCGGAGTTGTTTGATACAAATGAGTGCCCTTGCTTGGCCGTTTCAGAGATCATTGAAATGTTTATCACATGTCAGGGTCTTTGGAGTCAGTTTAAGGCCAGCCCAGGAAATCACGGGAAATTCATTTCCGAAAAGTATATTGGAGAAGGAAATTCTGTTTACAGTCGATATTGGCATCAAGGTCACTATTACTGAAACTAGATTTTACATCTCGATATTTTATTAATTGTTTTTAAATTCCACCAGCTGCCAGAGTATTAGCCTGGTCTGGATTAGTAATCCAGTGACATTTCCACAGCAGCACCATCTCCACATAAGAACCTGTCGAAAACGATACTGAACAGGCTATTTCTGTGCTGCTTGACAGCTCTGTCAGAAAGAACTCCCACCAATTTTACTGTTGTGATGGGACTGAGGGGGTAGTAATTGGTCAAATTGTAATTAATCCACTCTTAGGGAATGGGACATAGATGAGTAATTTTCCACATTGCCCGCGACATGTTGTATCTGGAATGAAACAGCTTCCCCAGGGACACGGCTTGTTGTGCAGCACAAGTCTTCAGTCCTATTGCAGGAATGGGGTCAGGACCTACTGCCTTTGTAGTATCTACTGTGTTTCTTCATGATATGTACAGCAAATCGAATTGGTTGAAGATTGGCATCTGTGATTTTGTGGGCATCATTATGCGGTTGAGGTGTATCATCGACTCAACACTTCTGGCAGAGGATAGTGCAGATAAAACATCCTTCTCGTTTACACTGATGTGCAGGTCTGTTCCATTATTTAGGATTGGGGGGTTTTGTGGAGCCCTTTCCTCAGTCATTTGTTTAATCGTCTATCACCATTTATTACTGACTGTGGCAGAACTGCAGGGCTTCGTTCAGATCAGTTGGTCAAGTCCGGTAGCATCAGGTTAAGGTTCATGTGATTCTTATTCTGATATGTTCACCCACACTCGTCACTGAGCCATAGATGGTGTTGATGGTAATGATGGTGTGGTGTTATCCTGGCAAAAAGTTACAGGTTGTGGATTAATGCATGTCTGCTTCTCCTGCTGCTGTGGTCTACAGCACTACATGGATACGCAGTTTCGAGCTGCAATATCTGTAATGCAATTCTGCTGTCTGTTCCCCAATTCTCACTGAGACCCATTCACCCATCAGCCCCGTACTCAGTGACCTAACCTGGTTTCTGATGTGGAAATACTTCCATTTTCATACTCTCATTTTGGTGAACTGCTTTGTTTTGTGCTACCAGGATACATGAACACCAATTAGCCACCAAAAAACATGACCCACTATCACTCGGTTCCACACATACAGACAAAGAAGGCCACACACTTCCTAGGACAAAGCCATGCACGAAAGTTCTTAGAAGAATGACATTCTAGCCAGAGTACATCAATAAACACATCAATTTAGATCTTATCTACCTTCCCTTGAACAAAAAACTGGAAATGACATCACGCATCTTAAGAAACCAAGACCTATAAATAGAAAGACGAGTCTCTCACTGATGATGTTACCTAGTCATGGTGATGAAACATCTGAAAACAAACCTTCAAACTCAGCGAGCTAACTTGCATACTTATAAATGGTTATTTTTCTCTTAATACTCGAATTTGGGACTTCTCTGTCACTCATGTTTTAACAGAATACGAGGCGAGGTGAACTTTTCTGGGTGTGTGGTTTAATGAACAGGAGAGTTCGATATCGCCATCATAATGGTTTGAGGGCTTGTCGGACAGGATTTGGACAGATTTGAGCAGATTTGTGGTGCAAAAGTTCCCAGCTGATTCCATCACTTGGCAGTTAGTGACCTAGATCTTCAAATAAAACAGGTGACAAAATTAATTTAATTTTGTTTCCTTGTGGTTGGTTAAATTAAAAGAAATGGCTTTTAACATTGGCATGGTGGCTCAGTGGTTAGCACTGCTGCCTCACAGCACCAGGGTCCCAGGTTCAATTCCAGCCTCGGGCAACTGTCTGTGTGGAGTTTGCACATTCTCCCCGTGTCTGCGTGGGTTTCCTCCGGGTGCTCCGGTTTCCTCCCACAGTCCAAACATGTGCGGGTCAGGTGAGTTAACCATGCTAAAGTTCCTGTAGTGTTAGATGCATTAGTCAGTGGGGAAATGAGTCTGGGTGGGTTACTCTTCAGAGGGTCATTGTGGACTGGTTGGGCCGAAGGGCCTGTTCCCACACTGTAGGGAATCTAAAGAGGTCAGGAGGTTTGATGATGATTCAGAAATTTGCCGACAAAGTTTAGAAAGACAATGGAAGGGAATATGTTAGAATTAACATGTAGATTAGAATTGGGTTTCACCAGGGACAAAAGGAAAGCTGTCACCATAATGGAGTTGGTCAAGCACTTTGCCGACAAAGTTTAGAAAGACAATGGAAGGGAATATGCTTAGAATTAACATGTAGATTAGAATTGGGTTTCACCAGGGACAAAATGAAAGCTGTCACCATAATGGAGTTGGTCAAGCACTTTGGTGTATCAGAGAAGCAGGAAACTGCAGTCTAGTTAGAAAAAACTTAAATTGCAAGTGGAGCAATTGGAGTTAGAAGATAAAAAGAGAGACAGAAAGAGAGAGGGAAGATAGCGAAAGAGAAAGAGAGAAAAAAGGAAGACGGGGAGAATTTGAAATTCAGAAGTTTGGAATTAGACAAGAAAGTTAAATTCGCAGAATGAAGATGAATGGAGAACGTAGGGATGTATACAACTGTGTTGATACATTGTAATATTTCGGTGAGAAAAATGTCGAAACCGTTTTTATTTCATTTGCAAAATTGGCTCGGCAGATGGCGTGTCCAGTGAACATGTGCGTAATGCTAGTTCAGACTAAGATTTTTGGCACAGCTTCAGAGGTCTGTGCAGTGCTGTCACATGAGGGAACAAGAGATTATGCAGATGTCAAACAGGCTATGCTGAGTGCTTATGAATTGGTACTGGAAGAGTATAGACAGTGGTTGAGAAATATAGAGACGGAACCAGGTCAGACTTATATTGAGTTTGAAAGAATTAACCACAGTGATTTTGATAAATGTATGCAGGTCTTAAAAATAGATAAGACCTGTGAGGCCCGATGGGAGATTATTCTGCTGGACGAGTTTAAAGACTCACTCCCAGAGACGGTAAGAATTCATGTGAAAGAGCAGGAAGTTCAACAAGTGAGAAGTACGGCATAAATGGGAGGTAAATATGCATTGGTGCATGAGATGCAATTTAGCTTCTGGGAGGATTTTCATCCTGTGAGGGATAGAAATTGGGAGAAGGGGAGTTCCTACACTATAGACCATAGAGAAACGCACACTGGCAATAATTTACCACCGGTGAAAAAGAGGCCCAAGGGGGTTGAAAGATGGTGAAAGGCCTCAGGTGTTCTCACTATAACGGAGCGGAACACATAGAATTACAGTGCCGATGGTTTACAAAGGGCACTGGGAAAAGTTATTTTCACTGCAGTAAGCTGGGACACACACTGCTGGGGGTTGAAGGAAGAAACTTTGGGAAAAGATGTGGTAAAAGAGTTTAAGCCAGTGGTATTAGTGAACCTGCTAAAGGAGACCCCAAGTGGAGCTGAGGAGCTGCAGGAGAGTGCACAGCCGAGGCAGAGGCTGTGTATGGAGTCAGTGCCTGATCTCTATAAGAATTTGGCTCCGTAGATAAACCTTACTAAGAGGAAATGGGATGTGGGGGAGGACAAGAAGTTGTAATTTTGCAAGATACGGGATCTGTTCAGTATCTAATAGTTGAGAAGCAAGGAGCCGGAAAGGCACAACAGATCTGGCAGCATCCGAAGAGCAGGACAATCGACATATCAGGCATAATCCCATCGTCAGGAATGTGGCGGGGGGACAAGGGGGCTGAAAGATAAATACGAGGGTAGGAGCTGGGCTGGCGGGAGGGTCACTGGGAGGGCGACAGGAAAATGTAGGTGGGTGTGACTGAGATATGTCGGAGGGGAAGGTGGAGTGGATAGATGGGAAGGAAGATGGTCAGTAAGAACAGTTCAAAAGGGCAGTGCAAAGTTGAACGCTTTGATCTGGGATGAGGTTGGGGAGGGGAGGTTTGGAAATTGTGTGAAGTCAACGTTGATGCTGTATAGTTGGAGGGGTGCAAATGTCTACCACCTATCCACTTCAACCTCGTCTCTGACCTGTCAACATCACCCCGTACCTGCATCTACCTATTACCTTGCAAGCTACCTTTCACCCAGCTCCATCCCACCCTCCTATTTATTTCTCAACCCCCTTCCCCCTCCCTTACCCCCCACTTTCCTGATGAAGGACTTATGCCTGAAACGTCAACTATCCTGTCCCTCGGATGTTGCCGACCTGCTGTGCTTTTCCAGCCCTACACTTTTCAACTCTGATCTCCACCATCTGTATTCCTCACTTTCTCTTGGCCTCCAATAGTAAGATATGGAAGTATTTTCACTCTTCCTGACATGCTACGCAACAGCGTGATAATTTTTGGAATGGGCACAGAAATTCAGCATTCCCAGTTTAACATTAGGTTGGAGTGCCAAGTCAAGGTTGGGTAAGTAACAGTGAGATTGAGTGACTGGAATGCAGTCTCTTCTTTGGGAACGATTTAGAAGGATCCAAGGTAGCAGAAATACCCCTTGTGGTGGTGAAACTCAAGTAAGACCAGGGAACAGGGGAATTAAAAGAAAAATACCCAGGGATTTTTTCCAGACAGTGTAGTAACAAGATCCCACTGTCATAAGTTACAACAGGAAGGAAAACTGAAAGAAAAAAACAAAGGAGTTGATGCACTGGAGACTCAGGCTAAAGTATTTCTAGTGGCTGGAATGCACAAGGACGTGGTTAATATTTATTGTACATGTCATACATTGCAAATGGTAGGTACGTCACAGGCAATAATAAAACCAGTACCGTTGGTGCCAATTCCTGTATTCGAAGAACCTTTCTCATGGGTTATGACTGGTTGTGTAGCTCCCCTTTCCAAATTAAAGTGGAAACCAATATCTGCTGACCATAATGGATGTGTCCAACAGATTTCCAGAGGCAATTCCATTACGGAGTGTTAAGGCAAAAGGGGAGGTGGAGGAGTTGGTAGCTTTTTTTACTCACTGTGGGCTACGCTGTGTGATTCAGTCAGAACAAGGGTCTCATTTTACTGATCAGCTGTTTAAGGACGTCATGGATAGCTTTGGCATACAGCAGTTTAAATCAAGTGCATCGCATCCTGAATGCCAGGGAGCCTTGGAAAGTTAAATCAATGATGAGACAATATTAACAGCGTACTGTCAGAATTACCCGAATGATTGGAATAAAGGTGTCCCATTATATTGTTTGCCATTAGAGATGCCCCAAATAAATCTACTCACTTTACTTCCTTTGAGTTGAAATTAATTAACTATAAACTGACAGGACCGAAATCGGAGATCTCACACTTGGATTATGCATCTGAGGTGAGGGAGAAATTAAATGGAGTAGGTGAGTTAGCTAAACAGCACCTGAAGAGGGCACAGTATAGAATGAAGCAGGTGGCAGATAAAATCTCTGAAACGTTGATGATTTCCCGTGAGGATGAGGTATTAGTATTGCCAAAAGTCGTAGGAAATCCCTTCAAAGCCAGGTATAGTGTCCCCTTTAAAATTAAAAAAAAATGTTGAGTCTAACAGTTAAACTATCTGGTAAAGGTACCGGATATGACAAAAAACTGTTAGAGAATGTCATGTGAATGAATAATGCTCCAGCCACATTGAAGACTTAGGAACAGAGTTGTGGCCAGATGAACAAATTGTGCAGTTTATCTGTATGATGTAGTGATATTTAGCAAGTGATTGAAAGCTCACATGTTACAGTTGGCAGAGCATGTTGAACGATTACAAGAAGCAAACTTGGTAATAAACTTAAAGAAAACAGAATTCGCGAAGGCAGAGGTGACGTTCTTAGGACATTACATTGGACATGGGAGGTTGACCCCATGGAACACAAAGACAAAGGGCTTTGAGGAATTTCCACGACAATCTTCGAAGAAAAATTTGCGTCGATTTTTGGAACTGAGTGGATTCTATCCAAGTTTGTTGCAAACTTCAGCAGCGTATTGGCACCACTGATGGATTGATTAAAGAAGAACACAGAATTATAGTGGACAGAACAATGCCAGGCGGCATTTGTGAATTTTAAAGCAGGATTAATCACCGCACCAGTCTTAGCTGCACCAAATACTTTGAAAATCTTTGAAAATTGTATTTGATACCAGGGATAGAGGGCTCGGAGATGTACTGCTATTGAAAGATGATAGACATAGAAACATAGGACAGTACAGCACAGAACAGGCCCTTCAGCCCACGATGTTGTGCCGACCACTGATCCTCATGATGATTGAATTGAATGGCCAATTGGCTACTTGTCGATACTTGTCAATATCCACCAGAAAGAAATACAAAATGTCCATTATTGAAAAAGAATGATCAAGTTTCGCACTGGACTGACAATATTTCAATGTTTATATGACAAAAAAAATGTCGGAGATGATTGGAGATAACGACAAACCCCTTGCATTTTTTTGAATTTTAAAGGCCAGAATATGAGAGTATTTAATTGGAGTCTTATCTTACCGACTTCAAACTGACAAAATGTACATGCTGTGGGTCCTAAAAGGTGATAGCAGATGTGTTATCGCAGATTTAAAGGAAAACGTTTAGATACGGTTTGACTTTTTGCAGTGTCATTGGAGATGACCCAAATAAATCTGCACACTTTCCTTCCTTTGAGTTAATATTCGTACATGAAGTGAGAGGTCCTTTGAAATTAATTAAATATAAACTGACAGGACCGAAGTCGGAGAACTCACACTTGGATTATGTGTCTGGGGTGAGGGAGAAATTAGATGGAGGAGGTGTGCAGAATTAATATGTATGATATAGCTGAGATTAATACTTCTGAAATTCATAACAATGGAATTAAGAATTAGAGGAAAAGAAATGAAGCCGCCTTTTCATTCTGCTGGTACATGTTTTTTTTTCTGAAGGAGGGAGATGTTATGAAGACAAAAGCATGTCCGGTCATTTCCAGAAGGGGAGAGGTGTTATGAAGCCGAAATCATGTCCGGTCATTTTAAGACAGAACGGGTTTTGCTGAATAGAAAGTACAGCCACAGATGCCAGCTGAA
>NW_025215331.1:48236-51662 GCF_004010195.1 Chiloscyllium plagiosum
AAATGGCAAATTGAGTTTAATATAGACGTGTGAGGTCTTGCATTTTGGAAACTCAAATCAAGGTAGGAGTTTCATGGTGAATGGGAGGGTCTTAAGAGGTGTAGTGGGCAGAGAGACCTTGGTGTTCAGTGCCCGGTTCTCTAAGAGTGGTAGACAGGGCAGTGAAAAAGGCCTTTGGCACATTGGCTGAGTGCTTAATCGGTAGATCTGTGGGAGACGAAGAAATGGCGATGCTGAAACACGAGGAGTGGTAGCGATCACTTAATTCCAAAAGAGACATTGATAGGGTGAGAAATTCCATACTTTACTAAGGATTGATTGGTTGGATTTATTGCCACATGTACCTCAGTACAGGGAAACACTTTATTTATGAGCAGTGGAGGCAGATCATAGTAAGCATGGCCAGTCAGATCACAGGGTGGAAATAGACTTCGACAGAGTAAGGTATACAGGATACACTGAACAGGACAAGCACTAGACAAGATCAACATGAATAAGATCAGCATTATTTGAACTTAGAGAGTCCATTCATCAGTCTAACGTGACTTTCCTAATAGTTTGTATGCCTTAATTAACTCTCCCCACATGAATGCGAAGGCGGCACGGTGGCACAGTGGTTAGCACTGCTGCCTCACAGCGCCAGAGACCCGGGTGTAATTCCGGCCTCAGGTGACTCTCGGTGTGGAGTTGGTATATTCGCCCCATGTCTGCGTGGATTTCCTCCAGGTGCTCCGCTTTCCTCCCACAGTCCAAAAAAATGTGCAGGTTAGGTGAATTGGCCAAGTTAAATTGCCCGTAGTGGTAGGTGAAGGGATAAATGTAGGGGAATGGGTCTGTTTCAGATGGAAGGTATTGTGGCTGCTGTTGGGGATTGTGAACAACATAACGTTCAATACGGGTTCACACGCCGACTTACAGTGTGGAAACTGGCCCTTCGGCGGGTCGGTGTGGAGTTGTTGCGCCGAAGGGCCTGTTTCCTCACTGTAAGTCGGCGTGTGAACCCGTATTGAACGTTATGTTGTTCACAATCCCCAACGGCAGCCACAATACCTTCCATCTGAAACAGGTAGCCATTCCCACCAGCTTCCGCCCCATATAGAGCACACCATGCTGTCACCTCGGAGATGGAAGATGCCTTCTTGATACTTCACACAAGATATATGACTTCCCTCCTCAAGGCGAGTAAACCACGTTAAAGTCCCACGTGTGTATCATGAGTGATGGCGCCATGAGGTACAACGTGGAGCAATCTGTCTGTGCAGCCTCTGCTCCAATTGTTCATCATGTTAGAGCATCAATTAGGAGACAGTGAGGACTGCTTATGCTGGAGATCAGAGTAGACAGTGGTTTGCTGCAAAAGCACAGCAGGAGAGTCGACGTTTTGGGCATAAGCCATTCATCAGGATCAGCATCAATTACCCTATTCTGCCCCTGTGTAAGTGCATTGAGGTGGGAATGGTCTCCTACTGTTCCTGTATAAGTGGCTCAACTGGCTGAATGGCCTCATTCTGTTTCTGTGTAATTGACTCAAAGGACTAAATGACTTCTTCCTTGTCCGGTTGGACATGGCCAAGGGCCGGATTGGGTTTCCCCTGGTTCCTGCTTGACAGCTCGACGTGCTGACAAGTGTGATGATGCTGCAACTTTAAGAGGTTATTTTGTCCTGGTTTCTTTGAAGAGAGAGATTGAACGAGCTGGCTAGTTAAGACCACAGGGTAAACAGCGAGGGAGGCCTTGGGTTTATTTTAATGCAGCCTGAATGGGTGTGGCCAACTCACACAGGTTAGGGTCTCTGGGTTTTGGTTTCTCAGCAACATCAGAAAATATTGGGGTCTCGACAGAGTTGGAAGCTTCAGTGAATGTCTCCTGGCTGCTACTCTCTCTGAATTTTCTCTTGCTGCTGTTTTTAATTCCTGGATTCGAGAAATGTTTGTGACAATCTGTGTCTGAATATTCCTTTTTAACAAGGGCTGTGTTTATGCGATTTTCCTATATTGGAACCGTTCATTACTAATCGCTCAACGATCTATTATTCTGTTAACTTGCCGAATAGAATTACGTTATTCTAAATTCGTCTTTCTTTGGTTTCATTTTATCTTCCGTGTTTAAATAAATGGTGTTTGCTTCACACCGAGGAGTTTGTCCATTCACATTGCATCGGGAACAGACACTTTATATTTCCTTTAAAATACGAAAACATTAGAGTCAAGGCTACCGCCTTCAAATATTTTCGAGGTGTGGTCTATCACACTAGACTCCTTCCCTTCCTGAGTAATAGGCTGGAGGCATTGAATGGGCTGTCCCTGTTCTACTCTAATACTGTCAATGGGCTGAATGACTTCCTCAAATTCCTGTGAAACCAGGGTGAGCTGCTGAACGAACTCTATTTCACTGTGGCAATGTGCAGTGCCAGGCAGTGCTGTTACATGAATGTTACAGACCATTTAACAGCACAAACCTGACTGGTGGCTGGGTCTTGCTGCACATGGACAGAGACCGGTTCAGGAGCTGACGGGCGACAAATGTTCTGAACATTGTGGAATCTTCAGTGACCATCCCCACTTCTGATCTTATGTTGCGGAGGGTGGGGGCGGGGAGACATTGATGAAGAGCTGAAGCTGTTTGTGAAGAGGAAGCTACCGTGAGGATCTCCCACAGAGGTGACCCAGGACTGAGATGGCGAACATCTTCCTTTGTGCCATGTTTGACTCCAAATACGGGACAGTTTAGTTTGATTCTCATTAAGTCCAGTTATGTTAAGCTCCTTGCTGTCAACAAAAGCCAACCACTGCCTTGATATCAGGGCCAGTCATTTTTACCTGGACCCTTGCGTCAACCTCTTTTGTCCATATCAATACACCATGGTATAGGAACAACGCGTCTTTTCTTCAAACAAATCGTATTGAATGTCAGGGTTTCTCTTAAGAATGTTAGAGAGCAAGATGACTGAAAGTATTTGAAGAAGAGGTAGATAGATATTGACCTGACAGAGAGTTGAGGGCGATGAAGAATTGGATATGAAAGAGGATTTGAGACCAAGAGCAGATCAGTCATCATCTTAATGAAGGGCAAGGCAGGCTTGGGGAGTGAACGACCTGTCCCTGTTTCTGATGTTCTCACATTCTGTTATTGGAGAGTTAGTGGGTGTTATTGTCATAAATGTGCAATTACTGAATATTGCAGTCAGGGAGACCAGATGATTTTGTGAGCCATCTCTGGTGAGTATATGGGCTATATGCAGAGTCAATGTGCGTCTAAAGCATGACCAACAAATGAAGAACGAGTTGCAGAGAGGGGAAGCTCTGTGAAGAGAGATGAGGGGCCTCTTTCATACCTGTGCCAGAATTTTCCAATTACATTCCCAAATCAACTTCAAAGCGTGTGTGACAGTCTTGAGAGGCTGAATGGTCTCCTCTGTTTCTGTGC
>NW_025215331.1:51752-52003 GCF_004010195.1 Chiloscyllium plagiosum
CTGTTCACTCCGATCAGATATCAAATCTGATCCAGTCCCATTTGCTAGCATTTGGCCAATATCCCTCCTCTTTCAGATACTTTTTAAATGTGCGATTGTAACCGCCTTTAGCACTTCCTCTGACAGCACTTTCTGTATACACACCACTCTCTGTGTGAAACATTTATCTTCATGTCCCTTCTTAATCAATTCCCCCTCGCCTTCAACCTATGCCTCTGAATCTGGTCTCCCTTACACTGAAGAGCAGAACG
>NW_025215331.1:52031-57333 GCF_004010195.1 Chiloscyllium plagiosum
CGATTGTAACCGCCTTCAGCACTTCCTCTGACAGCACTTTCTGTACACACACCACTCTCTGTGTGAAACATTTATCATCAGTTCCCTTTTAAATCATTCTCCCTCTCCCCTTCAACCTATGCCTCTGAATCTGGTCTCCCCTATCCTGAAGAGCAGAACGTGGCTGTTCAGAATATCCATTCCCCTGATGATTTTATAAACCTCTATCATGTCACCCTTCAGGCTTTGGGGAGAAACACTTCAACCTAATCAACCTCTCCCTGGGACATCTGTATAAATCTTTTCTGCAGACAACCGTGTTGTATGCAGTTTTCTTAAAATGGCCTTCCCAACACGGTGTACAGATGCAACATACCACCATAAACTCTATACTCAATGCTCTGACTGATTAAGGCAAATGTGCCAAAACTGTTCAGCACTACTCTGTCTACCTGCGACTCCACTTTCAAGGAAAAATGTATCGGCAGCCCTAGGTGCCTTTGTTCCATAAAACTCCCCAGGACCTTGCCATTAAGTGTATAATTTCTTCATAAAATGCAAAACTTTATATTTATCTAAATAAACTTCATCTGTCACTCCTTGCCCCTTTGTCCCATCTAATTGTGTTCTCGTTGTATTCTGAGGTAATCTACTACACCACATTTCTGATGTCATCTGTAAACTTATTAACTATGGCCCCCATATCCACATCTAAGTTCTTTACATAAATGATGAAATGTAGTGAACTGAGCACTGATTCTTGCAGCACACTGCTGGTCACAAGCCTCCAGTCTGAAAAATATCCCTCTTCCTTCAAGCCAATTGTTAGTAGCTTCTTCTGTGTCCCATGTGACCGAACCTTTAATCTTTCTACCAATTGGAATGTTATGAACACCTTGCTGAAGTCCATATAGACAAAGTCTACCAAATTGCCTTCATTAATCTTCTTTTTTACCTCTTCATTTAACTCAACCAAATTAATGAGACATGATTTCCCATGAAGAAAGACACTTTGTCTACCCCGATCAGCCCTTGCCTTCCCAAATGTATGTAAATGCTATCCCTCAGAATCCCCTCCAACAACTTACCCACCACTGACATCAGGCTCACCCGTCTATAGTTCCCTGACTTTTTGGGTCACTGTTTCCTTTTCTCGTCCCACTCCTCCACTGCTCACAACAAATGTTAAATGTGACCAGATTGGTAATATGACCGATGATAAAGGTCTTAGACTGGGTCAGGGTTAGTTTTAGGAACAAGCCAGGCTAGGTTCTTTAATCTGCTCAAATAGCACGTTTATGATCCAGACCAATGTTACTCAAACTATGATGGAATGATGAATGGCAAACTGTTTGGATATTGCAAATATATAATCAATATTTCCCTGTTAAAATGCTGAGAAACACACACACAATCTCTGCAATTTGAAGTTGAAAGAACTTTGTCCAAATATTAGTGTAACTTATGACAAAAGGAAAAATTGAGAGATTGTCCAAAATGTGATTCGGCTTCTGACGATATTCTACTCACACAAGCTGCTAGCAATGGGATTTCATCCTCGGACAGTTGGATTTGGCTGAATTCACTTTGCATTAGGCAGTGAGAAGATTTCAATGAATTTTGGTCAGTAATCGCCCAAAGGGTAGCACAGTGGCTCAGTGGTTAGCACTGCTACCTTACAGCACTAGGAACAGGGGTTCTATTCCAGCCTCGGCGACTATCTGTGTGGGGTTTGTACATTCTCCCTTTGACTGCGTGAGCATCTAATAGGTGCTCCAGTTCCCTCCCACAGCTCAAACTGTGTACATTAGGTGGATTGGTCATGCTAATTTGTCTGTCATATTCAGGAATTTCAAGGTTAGGTGCATTAGTCAGACGTAAATCTCAGGGAACGGGCCTGGCAAGGTTACTGAGTTGAATCACACAATAATGTCATCTTCTCCCAAACTGGATCATGTGACGTCTCCTTGTATAATGTCTCCATCACATTCCCTGTTCCATGTCGATGCATCATTGTTGCCATCTCGCACAGAGCCATACCCTCAGCAGAAAATGGTCTTGGTCAATTTGAAAATATGTTAATATGCCCCTGCGTCATTAAAAAATAAAATAGTTAATG
Organism: Chiloscyllium plagiosum; assembly: GCF_004010195.1. Lineage (NCBI taxonomy): Eukaryota > Metazoa > Chordata > Chondrichthyes > Orectolobiformes > Hemiscylliidae > Chiloscyllium > Chiloscyllium plagiosum. The sequence continues at coordinate 54,130 of NW_025215331.1, forward strand.
TATTTAGAATACCTGTGTTTAAATGAATGCATTTTTAAAAGAAATACAGAAATTGCTGGTAAAGCTCGGCAGGCCTGTCAGTACCCAGATACCTTTTACATGCTGCAGTTGTACCAGCCTCCACCACTTCCTCTGACAGTTCACTCCATACGCACACCACCCTCTGCATGAAAAAAGTTCCTCTCAGACCTCTTCAAAACCTTTCCTCTCTCACTTTCATCCAATGCCCTCTAGTTTTGAAAGCCCCTAACCTGGGGGAAAACCCTAACTACTGACCCTACCCATGACCATTCTGATTTTATAAACCTGTACTGCTGCAAGATGTGACTCAAATCAAGACGAATAGCTGTGTTTTCAGTCATTCCAGGCCGAAATTCTGAAATTCAATACTGACACTTCTTTCTCCATCAGGTCACAATTCTACAACCAGTTTAATCAGTTTGTTCAGATGTATCATGAGACACTTCCGTGGGATTTTCACCTAGACCTTTGTGCCCGGAGGTCGGGATACTAGCATCACTGGGCAATACCCAGAAAGCTGTAACATTATTCTCCTGTGTGTTTGCTCATCAGCCTGTTATGACATGCTGGGACATACCTCTGCAACAGGCAGGACTTGAATCCAGTCCTATTAGTCCAGAGCTAGGAACACTACCACACAAGTTCAGGAATTAAAATCAAATCCAGAGTTCAGGTTCAGAGACAGGAACACGACCCACTACACTACCATACCCAGACTTGGGTCATATTTTAGTGCCAGCTTTCAGCTCAGTGTGGATTTATTATAATCAGGCTACCATTACTGAACTACACAAAACACTTTGTATTGTTAAACAAATGCAAGATATTTGTCTCAACTGTAGGATATTGAGTGCACGTGCTGTGCTATCGAAATTAACTATGAACGTCTTCAATCGCTATTACCTGTAATCTACAATATTAAGGAAAGACGTCCTGCAGTCACAGTCTGCCCAATGAAGGGTCTCGAATAGATTTTTATCACTGAACACCACAGACAACAAAAAAGCATAATTTCTGGTCCCAAAACACCGATCACTATTATCCACCTCTAACGTGCGACTGCCCTCTTCCTAAAACAATGAAATGACACTAGGCCGCTGATTACTGTGCAGCCTCTCCTCCCCATTGACTGTGTCTGCAATCTGTCCCTCTTCCCCCAAACCACACAAGGCAACCCAGGCTCAGGGTTTTTGTGAAAGTCAAGGCCGGAGTGTGCAGGCATCCTGGAGACGGGGAGGATATTTTAAAGGGGGAGAGTAAGGAGGTGGTAATATCACACACTGGGCTGAGGGGTGGCAGATGGAATTTAGTTTGGATTAATGCGAGGTATTGGATTTGGTAAATCAAACAAGAGCAGGACCTATACAATTAAAAGCAGGGCCTTTGGCAGTGGAGAACAGAGACCTGGGCTGTCAGGTATAATTCTTTAAAATTTGCATCTCAGATAGATAGTATGGTTAAGGAGGTGTTTCACACACTTGTCTTCATTGGTCAGACCTTTGACTATTGGAATTGGGCGTTATATTGAGGTTGAAAAGGACATTGGTGAGACCTCTTCTGGAATACTGTGTCCAGTCTGGTCATCCTGCCCGCTCATTCCATAGGCACACCACCCTCTGGGTCCCTCAGGTCATTTTCAGGTGTTCCCCTCTCAATTTAGACCTGTACCGTCTAGTTTTGATCTCCCCACCCATAGAAAATACCTTAATTATTCACTTTGATATTACTGACGTTGATATTATTAAGCTGGATAGGATTGAGAAGACATTAACCTGGATGTTGTTGGGAATGAAGGGAGTGAACTCTAAGGAGAGGCTGGATAGGCTGGGACTTTTTTCACTGGAGAGGATGAGATTAAGGGGCAACTTTATAGAGGTTTATAAAATAATGAGGGGTACAGGTAAGCTGAAGGGCTGATGTCTTTTCTCTACAATTGGGGATTCAAAACTGAGGGATATTTTAAGGTGTGAGGAAAAAGATTTACAGAAGTCATGAGAGGTAATTATTTTAGTCAGAATCTGGCTTATGTGTGGAATGAACTCCCAGAGCAAGTGGTGAAAGCAGGGACAGTTACAATGTTTGAAGGACATTTAGATCAGTACATGGATAAGACATCAGTTTGGATGGTGCTGTGAGTAGCTGCCCTCTCCCTCCCCTCTCTGAATGAATCTCTGTTGGTTTTCATCCTCTGCCAATGCCGGTGCAGTGGCGTGTGGAGGCCAGCAGAGGGTGGCATTGCATTACTTTAAGCACCACAGTGACAGCCAGACCTGCCCCACACAGATACATACACGGGGATGGTGAGGACACGGCGGGAAGCTCATCTGGTAACTTAAACTAAACATAAAGAAATGCTCAATTTGCCTTGTAAAGTGTTAAAACATGAGTGACAGAGAACTCCCAAATTCCACTGTTGACATAATAACATCAATTTATTTTTTTAACTCTGAAAGTGAACATTTTACATCAAGCATTCTGAATTCTGAGACCCCCTTTCTCTTAACTGCTTATTACCCCACTCCAACTCTATAAAGATATACTGTTTCAATAAGACACGGATTAAAATTGCAGTCATTTAATTTCAAAATCACACAGCAGCTGTTGTTGGTGTGTCTTCTTGTGGCCATAGATCTCTCTGGGTCATCTTCTGTCTTTTTAATGCGAATATGCTCCATATGAAAAGGTACCTTTGATAGAGAGTGTTTCCTAATCTCTTGGATCCATGTTGATGGCATTTACTCTGTCTGCAATTTTCTAAATGCCTGCATTTTTAATATGCACAACATCGTATCATCTCATTGGTTCAACTTCTTAAAACCAATACATTCAAACTTGATTTGGTTTTAGTATCCTGTGGCATCATTTAAACTGATTGGTAAAATTCGAATTGTTGTCCAAGGAGCAAGCATCTGAGGGATCTATTTCACAGCCAAATGTGACATATTTTCAGTTGTCCTTCACACTCTGGGTCTGCCATTCTATCATACACAGGTGCTTGGAAACTCTCAGTTCAGGGAGAAAGTGAGGACTGCAGATGCTGGAGATCAGAGCTGAAAAATGTGTTGCTGGAAAAGCGCAGCAGGTCAGGCAGCCAAGGCCCCAAAGGATACTTCCATATCCGCCACAAATTCACCTGCACCTCCACACACGTCATCTATTGCATCCGCTGCACTTGATGTGGCC
>NW_025215331.1:57510-60816 GCF_004010195.1 Chiloscyllium plagiosum
ATCGCATTTCCAACGTCCCTCCCCCAAGTCCCTCCTCCCTACCTTTTATCTGCGCCTGCTGGACACACTTTCCTCATTCCTGAAGAAGGGCTTATGTCCGAAACGTCGATTCTCCTGCTCCTTGGATGCTGCCAGACCTGCTGCGCTTTTCCAGCAACACATTTTTCAGCTCTCAGTTCAGAACAGTTTTCCCTCTCTCTTAAAGATACATACACACTTTCGACTTCATGACATTAATACCCTGATATCAATATTGAAGTTTGGAGCCAATCTGGAATTCTCGTCTCTGTGCTTTATCAATATTTCATTCACTCCGTCTGGTTTGTATCAGGATGTTTGTTGCTCCATTGACACCATGTCATTATTCGACTCTGTCCGTGGGAATATTGCGGTATTTTACATGCTCACACTAGTGAGTCTCGCAGAATTTCAGTTGTTGCATGGGGACTGTGACGCTATAACAATCTCAATGTTTGTAGATGGCATCAAACCTGGAAGAATTGTAAAGTCTATGGAGGACAGTGTGGAACTCTAACAGTACAATCACACGTTACTGTAGTGTTCAGGTGTATGGCAACTGGGGATCAATGCAGAGCTGTGTGAGGTGATGCAATTTGGTAGGAAAGACAATGTAAGACAATATAAAACAGGCCGTACATTAAATACTGGCTGCACGAGCAGACAGTCTTGCGTGTATATGAGCATAGATTGTTGAAGATGTCAGGACAACTGAGGATGGCAGTAACTCTCACATATTGGTTTCAGTTTCTGAGCTGTTTACAGGGGGAGCTGTAGGAGGGAGTCTCCTTGCTCCCTTCCTGGGAGGTGGTGACGATGTGTTGTGAGCACACCCTCCTGCCCACCGAGACTGTGGGGATTCCATTTGTACTAGTTCGTCACAAAAGGGGGATGGCATCAGGGCCACTGCTTCTAAGTTGTGCCGGGGGGAAACGGAACTGCCAGTGGGTTTAAAGTGAGAATTGTCCTTCACTGAACATTGCTACTTACTCCGTCGGTGGAACGTGGATGTTTCAGAATCTCCATACGAGGCATCCCGGTCCTCTCCGGCTCGTACCAGGGGTCCTTCACACATGGCGGGGGGAGGGGAGTGAGGGAACGGATATCGGGCACTTCACCACCCGGTTTGGCCCTTTCTGTCCTATTCCACGCTGTTTCTACTGGAATGGGAGAAAGAGAGGGCTGGAGTGAGGGTGGAAGTGGGTGGCCCTGCTGTTAGTGCTGGTGTATGTGGGGGACGGTGTCATGGTGAGGTGTCTGGAGGGAGTCAGTCCACAGTGTTGTATCCATGCAGCATTGTTAGTGTAGGAGACTGGAGTAAAGTGGAGGGGAAGGGAGGGGCGAAGGTGCTGCATGCAGCAGTGAGAGTGGTGGAGCATGAGCCTTGTTCAGGGGTCGGTGCTACAACAGATATACAGTGAGTGTGAGGGAGCAGACAGAATACAGTTACCCTTATCCTGAAAGAGTGGGGAAGGTTATTGAAGCTTGTCCTGTATTGCTGGGCATTTCTTCAGACAGCAGAGACTGCACTGAGGTAGGTGGTGAGCTCAGACCATGCTCGGTGGGTCTGGTGGTGTGGCCTCCTCTGGGAAGAGAATGGTCTCATTCTGGACTAGATCATCCACCAGCACCTCCGTGCCCCTGTCGACAAACCGCGGTGTAATTGCCCATGATCTTCCATGCTCGAGGTAAACTGTGCAGGACAGCTCCGAACTGAGAAAGCTCAACCGTGTGCCCATTGGCCTTTTAAAGGTGGCACCAGTGCCAGCGATCACGGAATATCCAGGGGCATCCGGGCGATGGTGAGTACCACCCGCCATGATGGGTGGGAGAATCGGGCTGATATTGACTGAGAGACATCATGGGGTAGGCTGGGTAGTTAATGAGGTGAGTCCGACACGATAGAACGAGGAAACTAGCTCAGCCTCGTGCGGACGATCCCTCTGTCACACTCAAGGAAAACCAAACAAAGATAAATTATTGTAAGAATCTGCCCAATGAGTCATAGATTCGGTTGAAAGCAATTCCAGTTACAAAGATGCAGAATAAATGCTCATCTGGCCTCACACCAATATCCTTTTTTCCCATCTTTCCTGGGAAGACTGGCTCATGTTACAGGATGTTATCGAAGCATCGACATTTCAGCATTCTGAAACCTGGAACAGATCCTTCCATGACACTGTCTCTCAGTCTCCCCATCTCTGTCTATACCCCAAACCCCTCCCATGTGGTGAAATTTAAACTGATTCCCCCGCCATCTCTCTCTGGCAGTGATGCTCACACCCACAGCACCCCCTTGTCAGGGCAACAATGGAGATATGGAGCTGTAAATGGATGAGAGCTGTACATCCTGTCACTTCCAGCACGGGCTGCAAGTTTCCCCGTACTGCGCAGGAATCTAACACAGTGTTACTGAGGAATGCACTGGGGTGGTGTACACAGTCCTACATGCGGGGAGGGTAACTGCTCCTGGGTTACAGATCAATGTACTGAGGTGGTGTACACTGTCCTACATGCTGGGAGGGTAACTGCTCCTGGGTTACAGATCAATGCACTGGGTGGTGTACACAGTCCTACATACTGGAAGGGTAACTGTTCCTGGTTTACAGAACAATGCACTGGGTGGTGTACATATTCTTAAATGCTGGGAGGGTCAATGCTCCTTGGTTACAGATCAATGCACTGCGGTTGTGTACACAGTCCTACATGCTGGTAGGGTAAATGCTCCTGGTTTACAGATCAATGCACTGGGGTGGTGTACATGTTCCTACATACTGGGAGGGTAACTGCTCATGTTTTACAGATTAATTCACAAGTGATCACTGCACAGGTCGCTGTGCTGGTCAGACTGTTTGGTTGCGGTTTATAGATAATGCAATGATATGGTTTGTGTAGCCCCTTATGCTGGATGGATATTTGTTTCAGGTTCACACATTAGTGCCCTGCTGTGGTCTCCACAGCTCCCAATGCTGGACAGATATGTAACCTGTGCACAGTACATCATATTGGTGGGGTCGGTAGAGAGGAAAGGTGATGGACAGTTGAAGGAGATCCTGGAACGTTCTGTCTTCAACATTCTATAACTGACATTCCCCGGAACGTTCTGTCCCCAACATTCCAAAACTGACATTTTCATCAATAATTCAGACCTTCCCAGTTGTTATTCCAGCTCCAATTATTTTAATAAATCCCTGAATACAGGGACACATTTGAACATCTCACTGCGTCACTATCACCCTGATCCCATCACACTTACTGCATCACTATCACTCTGACCCCAACACACTT
>NW_025215331.1:61561-62692 GCF_004010195.1 Chiloscyllium plagiosum
TGTTTCAGCGATGGAGCAGCCTGTCGCTATGGTAACAGACTGAGGGTAGAGCTGGTTTGTCCATCCTTATCTCCCAGGGGAGTTAGAGGGAAACATTTCAATGTTTCTCACAACTCAGGGGCCAGTGAGAAAAGACACCATCCCACTGACTGTATCCATCACTTCCATTTGTAATCAATAAAAATATTGATTAAAGCGTGCCGAGCAGCAGAGTGACCGATGTTGTTGTGTGTCTTTGTGTTGGAGAAGTTGAGCTGGAGAGAGACAGACTTAGCCCCAAGTCCTGGTCCTCAGGGAAGGGGAGGGCACCGCGCCATGAGCTCAGGAGCTGGGTTTCAATCCCTCTCTACTTACTTTCCATTCTGGGTCTCCCACTCCAACTTGGCTCTCAGCAGAATTCAACTTGCTCTCTTTGTCACTCACCCTCCATATATCCCTCCCACTCTCACACTGCACTGCTATTTCTCTCTCATTTACCCATTTACGCACTCAATTCCACTGTTGCCTTCCTCAATCTCATTCATTCACTCTCTCTCCATCTTGCGATCATAACCTCCCAATGTTACGGTCTTTCTCGAATTTTTCGGTGCTCAGGGAACAGAAGAGGGTTGTCGAACTTCAGACCGATGTTAGGGAACAGAGATTGGGTCATCATATCAGGCCATTGCCAGGGCAACAGTATGGAGCTTGGGCCAAACGCCCTTTCTCGGGGATATAATGGATGTGAGAACATGAGCCGTCACTAGGGGGTAATAGGTGGAGTGGCACCGTAGGCTCTGGCTGAGATTGATACAACAGGATATCACAAACAGAACACATTGTGTGGGACATGCCGTCTGTTACTCAGGGAATAGAATGGGGATGGGGTTAATGGCCATTTAGAGGGGATCAACTGGGTTGGTGTTCGCAGGCAGGAGCTCACTTTAAGGTGTGAGAGGATTGTGATGGTGGGAGACTGCGTGGGCATGAGAGTGTGATATTGGGAGAGTGTGCGAGGGAGGGAGCCTGCTGGTGGGGGAATGAGTGGGGAAGAGAGCGTGAAGGTGGTTGAAAGTGTGGGGAAGTGAGAGTGACGATGGGGGCGTGTGCATGGGGAGTGAATGGGACAATGGGAGTGTACGGGGAGAGTTC
>NW_025215331.1:68664-75170 GCF_004010195.1 Chiloscyllium plagiosum
TCAGGGTGACAGTGATGGAGTGAGCGTGAGGGCTCAGAGTGACGGTGTTTGAGTGATTGTGTGGGAATCAGGGTGACAGTGATGGAGTGAGTGTGATGGGACAGAATGACGGTGATGGAGTTAGTGTGGGATTGTCAGTGTGATGGTGATGGAGTGAGTGTGAGGGAGACAGGGTGACGGTGATGGAGTGATTGTGTGGGAGTCAGGGTGACGGTGATAGAGTGAGTGTCAGGGAGTCAGGTTGACGGTGATGGAGAGAATGTGGGATTGTCACTGTGATGGTGATGGAGTGAGTGTGAGGGGGTCAGGGTGTCGGTGATGGAGTGAGTGTCAGGGAGTCAGGTTGACGGTGATGGAGAGAATGTGGGATTGTCACTGTGATGGTGATGGAGTGAGTGTGAGGGGGTCAGGGTGTCGGTGATGGAGTGAGTGTCAGGGAGTCAGGTTGACGGTGATGGAGAGAATGTGGGATTGTCACTGTGATGGTGATGGAGTGAGTGTGAGGGGGTCAGGGTGTCGGTGATGGAGTGAGTGTCAGGGAGTCAGGTTGACGGTGATGGAGAGAATGTGGGATTGTCACTGTGATGGTGATGGAGTGAGTGTGAGGGGGTCAGGGTGTCGGTGATGGAGTGAGTGTCAGGGAGTCAGGTTGACGGTGATGGAGAGAATGTGGGATTGTCACTGTGATGGTGATGGAGTGAGTGTGAGAGGGTCAGGGTGAGGATGATGGAGTGAGTGTGAGCGGGACAATGTGATCCTGATGGAGTGAGTGTGAGGGAGTCAGGGTGACAGTGATGGAATGAGTGTGAGGGGGTCAGTGCAACGGTGATGAAGTGAGTGTGATTGGGACAGGATGGCGATGATGGAGTGAGTGTTAGGGGGTCAGAGTGAGCATGATTACGTGAGTGTGAGGGGGTCAGGGTAACGGTGAAGTAGGGAGAGTGAGGGCGTCAGAGTGATAGTGCTGGAGTGAGTGTGAGGGGGCCAAGATGACGGTGATGGTGTGAGTGGGTGCGCGTCAGTGTGACGATGATTGAGTGAGTGTGAGGGGGTCAGAGTGACGGTGATGGAATGAGTGTGGGATTGTCAGTGTGATGGTGATGGAGCGCGTGCGTGGGAGCCAGGGTGACAGTGATGGAGTGAGTGTGAGGGGGTCAGGGTGACAGTGATGGAGTGAGTGTGGGATTGTCAGTGTGATGGTGATGGACTGAGTGTGAGGGGGTCAGGGTGACGGTGATGGAGTGAGTGTGAGGGGTCTGGGTGACGGTGATGAAAGGAGTGAGGGATTGTCAGTGTGATGGTGATTGAGTGAGCGAGAAGGGGGTCAGGGTGACGGTGATGGAGTGAGTGTGAGTGAATCAGTGTGATAGTGATGGATTGAGTGTGAGGGGGTCAGGGTGACGCTGATAGAGTGAGTGTTAGGGGGTCAGGGTGAGGCTGATGGAGTGAGTGTGAGGGGGTCAATGTGATCCTGATGGAGTGTGTGTGAGGTGTTCAGTGTGACGGTGAAGAAATGCGTGTGAGTGCATCAGTCTGACGGTGAGTCATTGAGTGTGAGGGGGTCAGTGTGACGGTGATAGAGTGAGAGTGAGAGGGTCAGAGTGACGGTGATGGAGTGAGTGTGAGGGAATCAGGGTGATGGTGATGGAGTAACTGTGAGTGGGCTATGTTGAGGTTGATGGAGTGAGTGTGAGTGGGTCAGTGTGAGGGTGATGGAGTAAATATCAGGCAGTCAGCGTGACGGTGATGGAGTGAGTGTGAGGGGCTCAGAGTGATAGTGCTGGAGTGAGTGTGAGGGGGTCAAGATGACGGTGATGGGGTGAGTGTGAGAAGGTCATGGTGACGGTTATGGAGTGAGTGTGAGTGGATCAGGGTCTCTATGATTGAGTTAGTGTGAGTGCGTCACGGTGACGATGATGGTGTGAGAGAGTGGGTCGGGGTGGCTTTGAAGGATTGAGTGTGAGGGGATCATTGTGACGGTGCTGGAGCGAGTGTGAGAACATCAGTATGACGGTGATGGTGTGAGTGTGATTGAGTCAGAGTGAGGGTGATGGAGTGAGTCCGAGTGTGTCAGATTGACGGTCATGGAGAGAGTGTCAGGGGGTCAGTTTGACGTTGATGCAGTGAGTGTGAGGGGGTCAGGGTGACGGTAAAGCAGTGAGTGTGAGGGGCATAGTGAGAAGTAGAAGGCTTGAGTGTGAGGATGTCAGGGTAACGGTGAAGGAGTGAGAGTGGGATTATCAGTGTGATGGTGATGGAGAGAGTGTGTGGGAGTCAGGGTGACAGTGATGGACTGAGTGTGATGGGTCAGGGTGACGGTGTTTGAGTGATTGTGTGGGAATCAGGGTGACAGTGATGGAGTGAGTGTGATGGGTCAGGATGACGGTGATGGAGTTAGTGTGGGATTGTCAGTGTGATGGTGATGGAGTGAGTGTGAGGGAGACAGGGTGACGGTGATGGAGTGATTGTGTGGGAGTCAGGGTGACGGTGATAGAGTGAGTGTCAGGGAGTCAGGTTGACGGTGATGGAGAGAATGTGGGATTGTCACTGTGATGGTGATGGAGTGAGTGTGAGGGGGTCAGGGTGTCGGTGATGGAGTGAGTGTCAGGGAGTCAGGTTGACGGTGATGGAGAGAATGTGGGATTGTCACTGTGATGGTGATGGAGTGAGTGTGAGAGGGTCAGGGTGAGGATGATGGAGTGAGTGTGAGCGGGACAATGTGATCGATGGAGTAAATATCAGGCAGTCAGCGTGACGGTGATGGAGTGAGTGTGAGGGGCTCAGAGTGAAGTGCTGGAGTGAGTGTGAGGTGGTCAAGATGGCGGTGATGGAGTGAGTGTGAGAAGGTCATGGTGACGGTTATGGAGTGAGTGTGAGTGGGTCAGGGTGTCTATGATGGAGTTAGTGTGAGTGCGTCAGGGTGACGATGGTGGAGTGAATGAGTGGGTCAGGGTGACTTTGTAGGACTGAGAGTGAGGTGATCAGTGTGACGGTGCTGGAGCGAGTGTGAGAACATCAGTATGACGGTGATGGTGTGAGTGTGATTGAGTCAGAGTGAGGCTGATGGGGTGAGTCCGAGGGTGTCAGATTGACGGTCATGGAGAGGGTGTGAGGGGGTCAGTGTGACTGATCGCGTCAGTGTGAGGGGACAGGGTGACAGCGATTGAGTGAGTGTGAGTGGGTCAGCGTGACGGCGACGTCGTGAGTGTGAATGGGTCAGGGTGACGGTGATCGCGTGCGTGTGAGGGGACAGGGTGACAGTGATGGAGTGAGTGTGAGGGGGTCAGGGTGACCGTGGCGGAGTGAGTGTGAGGGGATCCGGGTGACGGTGATGGAGTGTGTGTGAGGGGGTCAGGGTGACCGAGATTATGTGAGTGTGAGGGGATAAGTGTGACGGTAATGGAATGACTGACAGGGGATCAGGTTGAAGTTGATGGAGTGAGTGTGAGTGGGTCAGTTTGATGGTGAAGGAGTGAGTGTGAGTGCGTCAGGTTGACGGTGACGGAATGAGTGTGAGTGGGTCAGAGTGACGGTGGTGGAGTGAGTGTGGGCTTGTCAGTGTGATGGTGATGCAGTGAGTGTGACGTGGTCGGGGTGTCAGTGATGGATTGAATGTGTGGGAGTCAAGGTGACAGTGATGGAGTGAGTGTGAGGGGGTCAGGGTGACGGTATTGGAGTGAGTGTGGGATTGTCAGTGTGATGGTGATGGAGTGAGTGTGGGATTGTCACTGTGATGATGATGGAATAAGTGTGAGGGGGTCATGGTCACGGTGATGTAGTGAGCGTGTGGGAGTCAGGGTGAAAGTGATGGAGTGAGTTGAGGGGTTCAGGATGACGGTGATGCAGCGAGTGTACGATTGTCATTGTGTTGGTGATGGAGTGAGTTTGGGATTGTCAGTGTGACGCTGATGGAGTGAGTGTGAGGGATGACGGTGATTGAGTGAGTGTGAGTAGGTGATGGTGACGGTTATCAAGTGAGTGTGAGAGCGTCAGGGTGATGGTGATGGAGCGAGTGAGTGGGTCAGGGTGACTTTGAAGGATTGCATGTGAGGGGATCAGTGTGACGGTGCTGGAGCGAGTGTGAGAACATCAGTATAACGGTGATGGTGTGAGTGTAATTGAGTCAGGATGAGGGTGATGGAGTGAGTCTGAGGGTGTCAGATTGACGGTCATGGAGTGAGTGTGAGGGGGTCAGGGTGACTGTGAAGAAGTGAGTGTGAGGGCATAGTGAGAAGTAGAACGTGTGAGAGTGAGGGTGTCAGGGTGACAGTGATGGAGTGAGTGTGGGATTGACAGTGTGATGGTGATGGAGTGAGTGTGAGAGGGTCAGGTTGACCGTGATGGAATGAGTGTGAGGGAGTCAGGGTGACGGCGATGGAGTGTGTGTGGGATTGTCACTGTGATGATGATGGAATGAGTATGAGGGGATCAGGGCGAGGTGATGGAAATAATGTGTGGGAGACATGGTGACAGTGATGGAGTGAGTGTGAGGGGTCAGGGTGACGGTTATGGAGTGAGCGTGTGGGAGTCAGGGTGAAAGTGATGGAGTGAGTTGAGGGTGTCACGGTGACGGTGATGGAGTGACTGTGGGATTGTCAGTGTGATGGTGATGGAGTGAGTTTGGGATTGTCAGTGTGACGGTGATGGAGTGAGTGTGAGCAAATCAGGGAGACGCTGATGGAGTGAGTGTGAGGGGATCAGTATGAAGTCGATGGAGTGAGTGTGAGGGGGTCAGGGTGACAGTGATAGAGTGAGCGTGTGGGAGCCAGGGTGATGGTGATGGAGTGAGGGTGGGATTGTCAGTGTGATGGTGATGGAGTGAGTTTGGGATTGTCAGTGTGACGGTGATGGTGAGTGTGAAGTCAATAGTGACGTTGATAGATTGACTGTGTGGGAGTCAGGGTGACGGTCATACAGTGAGTGTGAGGGAGTCAGGGTGACGGTGATGCAGTGTGAGTGGGGTTGTCACTGTGATGGTGATGGAGTGAGTGTGAGGGTGTCAGGGTGACGGTGATTGAGTGAGTGTGGGATTGTCACTGTGATGGTGATGGATTGAGTGTGAGGGGGTCAGGATGACGGTGATTGAGTGAGTGTGTGGGAGTCAGGGTGACAGTGATGGAGTGAGTTGAGGGGGTCAGGATGACGGTGATGGAGAGAGTGTGGGATTGTCAGTGTGATGGTGATCGAGTGAGTTTGGGATTGTCAGTGTGACGGTGTTGGTTTGAGTGTGAGGGAATCGGTGACGGTGATGGAGTGAGTGTGGGGTTGTCACTGTGATGGTGATGGAGTGAGTGTGCGGGGGTCAGGGTGACGGTGATTGACTGAGTGTGCTGGAGTCAGGGTTGCAGTGATGGAGTGACTTGAGGGTGTCATGTTGACGGTGATCGAGTGGCTGTGGGATTGTCAGTGTGATGGAGATGCAGTGAGTTTGGGATTGTCAGGGTGACGGTGATGGAGTGATTGTGACGAAATCAGGGTGACGGTGATGGAGTGAGTGTGAGGGGATCATTGTGAAGTTGATGGAGTGAGTGTGAGGGGGTCAGGGTGACAGTGATGGAATGAGTGTGAGGGGGTCAGTGTGACCGTGATGAAGTGAGTGTGAGGGGAACAGGATGGGGATGATGGAGTGAGTGTGAGGGGGTCAGGGTGATGGTGATGGAGTGAGCGTGAGGGAGTCGGGGTGACGGTGATGGAGTGAGTGTGGGATTGTCACTGTGATGGTGATAGAGTGAGTGTGAGGGGATCAGTGTGAAGGTGATGGAGTGAGTGTGAGGAGGTCAGGGTGACAATGATGGAATGAGTGTGATGGGGTCAGTGTGACGGTGATGGAGTGAGTGTGAGGAGGACAGGGTGTGGATGATGGAGTGAGTGTGAGGGGGTCAGTGTGACGGTGATGGAGTGAATGTGAGGCAGTCAACTGACGGTGATGGAGTGAGTATGAGGGGCTCAGAGTGATAGTGCTGGAGTGAGTGTGAGGGGGTCAAGATGACGGTGATGGAGTGAGTGTGAGAAGGTCATGGCGACGGTTATGGAGTGAGTGTGAGTGGGTCAGGGTGTCTATGATGGTGTTAGTGTGAGTGCGTCAGGGTGACGATGGTGGAGTGAATGAGTGTGTCACAGTGACTTTGTAGGTTTGAGAGTGAGGTGATCAGTGTGACGGTGCTGGAGCGAGTGTGAGAACATTATGACTGTGATGGTGTGAGTGTGATTGAGTCAGAGTGAGGGTGCTGGGGTGAGTCCGAGTGTGTCAGATTGACGGTCATGGAGAGAATGTGAGGGGTCAGTTTGACAGAGATGGAGTGAGTGTGAGGGTGTCAGGGTAACGGTGATGGAGTGAGAGTGGGATTGGCAGTGTGATGATGATGGAGAGAGTGTGTGCGAGTCAGGGTGAAATGGATTGAGTGAGTGTGAGGGGTCAGGGTGACGGTGATTGAGTGAGTGTGTGGGAGTCAGGGTGACAGTGATGGAGTGAGTTGAGGGTGTCAGGGTGACGGTGATGGAGTGAG
>NW_025215331.1:97146-98246 GCF_004010195.1 Chiloscyllium plagiosum
GGGACATGAGATAGCTTTGGCAAATAGAGTTAAGGAGAACCCAAAGGGTTTTTACAAATATATTAAAGGACAAAAGGGTAACTAGGGAGAGAATAGGGCCCTTCAAAGATCAGCAAGGCGGCCTTTGTGTGGAGCCGCAGGAGATGGGCAGATACTAAACAAGTATTTTCCATCAGTATTTACTGTGGAAAAGGACATGGAACATATAGAATGTAGTGATATAAATGGTGACTTATTGAAAAATGTCCATATTACAGAGGAGGATATTTTGAAATGCATAAAAGTGGATAAATCCCCAGGACCTGATCAGGTATACCCTAGAACTCTGTGGGAAGCTAGGGAAGTGATTGCTGGGCCTCTTACTGAGATATTTGTATCATCGATCGTCACAGGTGAGGTGCCAGAAGATTGGAGGTTGGCTAACGTGATGCCACTGTTTAAGAATGGTGATAAGACAAGTTCAGGAACTATAGACCAGTGAGCCTGACGTCGGTGGTGGGCAGGTTGTTGGAGGGAATCCTGAGAGACAGGATGTACATGTATTTGGAAAGGCAAGGACTGATTAGGAATAGTCAACTTTGCTTTGTGCGTGGGAAATCATATCTCACAAACTTGATTGAGTTTTTTGAAGAAGTAACAAAGAGGATTGATGAGGGCAGAGTCAGAGATGTGATCTATATGGACTTCAGTAAGGCATTTGACAAGGTTCCCCATGGGAGACTGGCGAGCAAGGTTAGATCTCATGGAATACAAGGACAACTTGGATGTAGAACTGGCTCAAAGGTAGAAGCCAGAGGGTGGTGGTGGAGGGTTGTTTTTCAGACTGGAGGCTTGTGACCAGTGGAGTGCCACAAGGATCGGTGCTGGGTCTATTACTTTTCATCATTTATATAAATTATTTGAATGGGAGCATAAGAGGTACAGTTAGTAAGTTTGCAGATGACACCAAAATTGGAGGTGTAGTGGACAGCGAAGAAGGTTACCTCAAATTACAATGGGACCTTGATCAGATGGGCCAATGGGCTGAGAAGTGGCAGATGGAGTTTAATTTAGATAAATATGAGGTGCTGCATTTTTTGGAAAGCAAATCTTAGCAGGAC
>NW_025215332.1:0-17031 GCF_004010195.1 Chiloscyllium plagiosum
TTTCCCAATTCCATTTTTGCAGTCTTGCACTCCAAAACCTGTTTTGCTCCTGTACTTTATGCCATGAATTCCAGTCTGTGTAACCTTTGTATGCAATAGGAGAGATCCAATTTTACTAGTCAACTTCCACTAAGTGATGTCTCTGATACCTGAGCTTCGGTGTCTGTCAATCAAGTATTCCAAGACAATTGAATGCTTTTAGATGTCAGTGAAGGTGAATTAATCTGAAACCACAAAGATTTTCGGAGCACTGTTTGAAGATTAAGAAAATTACCTTCAAGTTTATTCTGTGTTCGAATGTTTTGAAAAGGCAATAAAGCATACTTGCTCTCATTCTTGATCCTTTTTTTAAAAAAAGACTGGTTTCAACTCGCTTCCCATATTGCTTGCATGTTTCTCATATGAGTGTCGAGTTGACCTATATTTGGGACTGCTCCAGTGCGGCCGAACAAGCCCTTAGAAAATGCACAGCTGATTAGTACTGTTCATTGAACTGACATCTTCCACAATTCGGGACAACCAAGATTATAAGATAATGTTGCTTGTTTCAAATTCTGAGGGAAAGGCACTGGGTATTTTAAACACAGGCTGTTTCCATTTCTCGCTCTCTCTCGCTCTCCCTCTGTTCTCTTCTCTCTCCCTCTGTTCTCTTCTCTCTCCCTCTGTTCTCTTCTCTCTCCCTCTGTTCTCTTCTCTCTCCCTCTGTTCTTCTCTCTCCCTTTCAGTTCTCTTCTCTCTCCCTCTGTTCTCTTCTCTCTCCCTCTGTTCTCTTCTCTCTCCCTCTGTTCTCTTCTCTCTCCCTCTGTTCTCTTCTCTCTCCCTCTGTTCTCTTCTCTCTCCCTCTGTTCTCTTCTCTCTCCCTCTGTTCTCTTCTCTCTCCCTCTGTTCTCTTCTCTCTCCCTCTGTTCTCTTCTCTCTCCCTCTGTTCTCTTCTCTCTCCCTCTGTTCTCTTCTCTCTCCCTCTGTTCTCTTCTCTCTCCCTCTGTTCTCTTCTCTCTCCCTCTGTTCTCTTCTCTCTCCCTCTGTTCTCTTCTCTCTCCCTCTGTTCTCTTCTCTCTCCCTCTGTTCTCTTCTCTCTCCCTCTGTTCTCTTCTCTCTCCCTCTGTTCTCTTCTCTCTCCCTCTGTTCTCTTCTCTCTCCCTCTGTTCTCTTCTCTCTCCCTCTGTTCTCTTCTCTCTCCCTCTGTTCTCTTCTCTCTCCCTCTGTTCTCTTCTCTCTCCCTCTGTTCTCTTCTCTCTCCCTCTGTTCTCTTCTCTCTCCCTCTGTTCTCTTCTCTCTCCCTCTGTTCTCTTCTCTCTCCCTCTGTTCTCTTCTCTCTCCCTCTGTTCTCTTCTCTCTCCCTCTGTTCTCTTCTCTCTCCCTCTGTTCTCTTCTCTCTCCCTCTGTTCTCTTCTCTCTCCCTCTGTTCTCTTCTCTCTCCCTCTGTTCTCTTCTCTCTCCCTCTGTTCTCTTCTCTCTCCCTCTGTTCTCTTCTCTCTCCCTCTGTTCTCTTCTCTCTCCCTCTGTTCTCTTCTCTCTCCCTCTGTTCTCTTCTCTCTCCCTCTGTTCTCTTCTCTCTCCCTCTGTTCTCTTCTCTCTCCCTCTGTTCTCTTCTCTCTCCCTCTGTTCTCTTCTCTCTCCCTCTGTTCTCTTCTCTCTCCCTCTGTTCTCTTCTCTCTCCCTCTGTTCTCTTCTCTCTCCCTCTGTTCTCTTCTCTCTCCCTCTGTTCTCTTCTCTCTCCCTCTGTTCTCTTCTCTCTCCCTCTGTTCTCTTCTCTCTCCCTCTGTTCTCTTCTCTCTCCCTCTGTTCTCTTCTCTCTCCCTCTGTTCTCTTCTCTCTCCCTCTGTTCTCTTCTCTCTCCCTCTGTTCTCTTCTCTCTCCCTCTGTTCTCTTCTCTCTCCCTCTGTTCTCTTCTCTCTCCCTCTGTTCTCTTCTCTCTCCCTCTGTTCTCTTCTCTCTCCCTCTGTTCTCTTCTCTCTCCCTCTGTTCTCTTCTCTCTCCCTCTGTTCTCTTCTCTCTCCCTCTGTTCTCTTCTCTCTCCCTCTGTTCTCTTCTCTCTCCCTCTGTTCTCTTCTCTCTCCCTCTGTTCTCTTCTCTCTCCCTCTGTTCTCTTCTCTCTCCCTCTGTTCTCTTCTCTCTCCCTCTGTTCTCTTCTCTCTCCCTCTGTTCTCTTCTCTCTCCCTCTGTTCTCTTCTCTCTCCCTCTGTTCTCTTCTCTCTCCCTCTGTTCTCTTCTCTCTCCCTCTGTTCTCTTCTCTCTCCCTCTGTTCTCTTCTCTCTCCCTCTGTTCTCTTCTCTCTCCCTCTGTTCTCTTCTCTCTCCCTCTGTTCTCTTCTCTCTCCCTCTGTTCTCTTCTCTCTCCCTCTGTTCTCTTCTCTCTCCCTCTGTTCTCTTCTCTCTCCCTCTGTTCTCTTCTCTCTCCCTCTGTTCTCTTCTCTCTCCCTCTGTTCTCTTCTCTCTCCCTCTGTTCTCTTCTCTCTCCCTCTGTTCTCTTCTCTCTCCCTCTGTTCTCTTCTCTCTCCCTCTGTTCTCTTCTCTCTCCCTCTGTTCTCTTCTCTCTCCCTCTGTTCTCTTCTCTCTCCCTCTGTTCTCTTCTCTCTCCCTCTGTTCTCTTCTCTCTCCCTCTGTTCTCTTCTCTCTCCCTCTGTTCTCTTCTCTCTCCCTCTGTTCTCTTCTCTCTCCCTCTGTTCTCTTCTCTCTCCCTCTGTTCTCTTCTCTCTCCCTCTGTTCTCTTCTCTCTCCCTCTGTTCTCTTCTCTCTCCCTCTGTTCTCTTCTCTCTCCCTCTGTTCTCTTCTCTCTCCCTCTGTTCTCTTCTCTCTCCCTCTGTTCTCTTCTCTCTCCCTCTGTTCTCTTCTCTCTCCCTCTGTTCTCTTCTCTCTCCCTCTGTTCTCTTCTCTCTCCCTCTGTTCTCTTCTCTCTCCCTCTGTTCTCTTCTCTCTCCCTCTGTTCTCTTCTCTCTCCCTCTGTTCTCTTCTCTCTCCCTCTGTTCTCTTCTCTCTCCCTCTGTTCTCTTCTCTCTCCCTCTGTTCTCTTCTCTCTCCCTCTGTTCTCTTCTCTCTCCCTCTGTTCTCTTCTCTCTCCCTCTGTTCTCTTCTCTCTCCCTCTGTTCTCTTCTCTCTCCCTCTGTTCTCTTCTCTCTCCCTCTGTTCTCTTCTCTCTCCCTCTGTTCTCTTCTCTCTCCCTCTGTTCTCTTCTCTCTCCCTCTGTTCTCTTCTCTCTCCCTCTGTTCTCTTCTCTCTCCCTCTGTTCTCTTCTCTCTCCCTCTGTTCTCTTCTCTCTCCCTCTGTTCTCTTCTCTCTCCCTCTGTTCTCTTCTCTCTCCCTCTGTTCTCTTCTCTCTCCCTCTGTTCTCTTCTCTCTCCCTCTGTTCTCTTCTCTCTCCCTCTGTTCTCTTCTCTCTCCCTCTGTTCTCTTCTCTCTCCCTCTGTTCTCTTCTCTCTCCCTCTGTTCTCTTCTCTCTCCCTCTGTTCTCTTCTCTCTCCCTCTGTTCTCTTCTCTCTCCCTCTGTTCTCTTCTCTCTCCCTCTGTTCTCTTCTCTCTCCCTCTGTTCTCTTCTCTCTCCCTCTGTTCTCTTCTCTCTCCCTCTGTTCTCTTCTCTCTCCCTCTGTTCTCTTCTCTCTCCCTCTGTTCTCTTCTCTCTCCCTCTGTTCTCTTCTCTCTCCCTCTGTTCTCTTCTCTCTCCCTCTGTTCTCTTCTCTCTCCCTCTGTTCTCTTCTCTCTCCCTCTGTTCTCTTCTCTCTCCCTCTGTTCTCTTCTCTCTCCCTCTGTTCTCTTCTCTCTCCCTCTGTTCTCTTCTCTCTCCCTCTGTTCTCTTCTCTCTCCCTCTGTTCTCTTCTCTCTCCCTCTGTTCTCTTCTCTCTCCCTCTGTTCTCTTCTCTCTCCCTCTGTTCTCTTCTCTCTCCCTCTGTTCTCTTCTCTCTCCCTCTGTTCTCTTCTCTCTCCCTCTGTTCTCTTCTCTCTCCCTCTGTTCTCTTCTCTCTCCCTCTGTTCTCTTCTCTCTCCCTCTGTTCTCTTCTCTCTCCCTCTGTTCTCTTCTCTCTCCCTCTGTTCTCTTCTCTCTCCCTCTGTTCTCTTCTCTCTCCCTCTGTTCTCTTCTCTCTCCCTCTGTTCTCTTCTCTCTCCCTCTGTTCTCTTCTCTCTCCCTCTGTTCTCTTCTCTCTCCCTCTGTTCTCTTCTCTCTCCCTCTGTTCTCTTCTCTCTCCCTCTGTTCTCTTCTCTCTCCCTCTGTTCTCTTCTCTCTCCCTCTGTTCTCTTCTCTCTCCCTCTGTTCTCTTCTCTCTCCCTCTGTTCTCTTCTCTCTCCCTCTGTTCTCTTCTCTCTCCCTCTGTTCTCTTCTCTCTCCCTCTGTTCTCTTCTCTCTCCCTCTGTTCTCTTCTCTCTCCCTCTGTTCTCTTCTCTCTCCCTCTGTTCTCTTCTCTCTCCCTCTGTTCTCTTCTCTCTCCCTCTGTTCTCTTCTCTCTCCCTCTGTTCTCTTCTCTCTCCCTCTGTTCTCTTCTCTCTCCCTCTGTTCTCTTCTCTCTCCCTCTGTTCTCTTCTCTCTCCCTCTGTTCTCTTCTCTCTCCCTCTGTTCTCTTCTCTCTCCCTCTGTTCTCTTCTCTCTCCCTCTGTTCTCTTCTCTCTCCCTCTGTTCTCTTCTCTCTCCCTCTGTTCTCTTCTCTCTCCCTCTGTTCTCTTCTCTCTCCCTCTGTTCTCTTCTCTCTCCCTCTGTTCTCTTCTCTCTCCCTCTGTTCTCTTCTCTCTCCCTCTGTTCTCTTCTCTCTCCCTCTGTTCTCTTCTCTCTCCCTCTGTTCTCTTCTCTCTCCCTCTGTTCTCTTCTCTCTCCCTCTGTTCTCTTCTCTCTCCCTCTGTTCTCTTCTCTCTCCCTCTGTTCTCTTCTCTCTCCCTCTGTTCTCTTCTCTCTCCCTCTGTTCTCTTCTCTCTCCCTCTGTTCTCTTCTCTCTCCCTCTGTTCTCTTCTCTCTCCCTCTGTTCTCTTCTCTCTCCCTCTGTTCTCTTCTCTCTCCCTCTGTTCTCTTCTCTCTCCCTCTGTTCTCTTCTCTCTCCCTCTGTTCTCTTCTCTCTCCCTCTGTTCTCTTCTCTCTCCCTCTGTTCTCTTCTCTCTCCCTCTGTTCTCTTCTCTCTCCCTCTGTTCTCTTCTCTCTCCCTCTGTTCTCTTCTCTCTCCCTCTGTTCTCTTCTCTCTCCCTCTGTTCTCTTCTCTCTCCCTCTGTTCTCTTCTCTCTCCCTCTGTTCTCTTCTCTCTCCCTCTGTTCTCTTCTCTCTCCCTCTGTTCTCTTCTCTCTCCCTCTGTTCTCTTCTCTCTCCCTCTGTTCTCTTCTCTCTCCCTCTGTTCTCTTCTCTCTCCCTCTGTTCTCTTCTCTCTCCCTCTGTTCTCTTCTCTCTCCCTCTGTTCTCTTCTCTCTCCCTCTGTTCTCTTCTCTCTCCCTCTGTTCTCTTCTCTCTCCCTCTGTTCTCTTCTCTCTCCCTCTGTTCTCTTCTCTCTCCCTCTGTTCTCTTCTCTCTCCCTCTGTTCTCTTCTCTCTCCCTCTGTTCTCTTCTCTCTCCCTCTGTTCTCTTCTCTCTCCCTCTGTTCTCTTCTCTCTCCCTCTGTTCTCTTCTCTCTCCCTCTGTTCTCTTCTCTCTCCCTCTGTTCTCTTCTCTCTCCCTCTGTTCTCTTCTCTCTCCCTCTGTTCTCTTCTCTCTCCCTCTGTTCTCTTCTCTCTCCCTCTGTTCTCTTCTCTCTCCCTCTGTTCTCTTCTCTCTCCCTCTGTTCTCTTCTCTCTCCCTCTGTTCTCTTCTCTCTCCCTCTGTTCTCTTCTCTCTCCCTCTGTTCTCTTCTCTCTCCCTCTGTTCTCTTCTCTCTCCCTCTGTTCTCTTCTCTCTCCCTCTGTTCTCTTCTCTCTCCCTCTGTTCTCTTCTCTCTCCCTCTGTTCTCTTCTCTCTCCCTCTGTTCTCTTCTCTCTCCCTCTGTTCTCTTCTCTCTCCCTCTGTTCTCTTCTCTCTCCCTCTGTTCTCTTCTCTCTCCCTCTGTTCTCTTCTCTCTCCCTCTGTTCTCTTCTCTCTCCCTCTGTTCTCTTCTCTCTCCCTCTGTTCTCTTCTCTCTCCCTCTGTTCTCTTCTCTCTCCCTCTGTTCTCTTCTCTCTCCCTCTGCCACCATCTACAAGGCACAAGACCAGGCCATGCACTCAGAGCATGCACAGATCAACTGGCAGAGGTCTTCTCGGATATCTTCAACCTCTCCCTGCAGTAGGCCCAGTCCATACCTGTTTTAAGGGGGCCAATGACTACCGCCCAGTGGCCCTAACTTCGGTGGTCATGAAGTGCTTTGAAAGGCTGGTCATGACATTAATCAACTCCAGCCTCCCACTACTCTTGACCGACTCCAATTTGCCTATCGGACTAACAGATCCACGTCAGGTGCTGTATCACTTGCCCTTCACTCCTGCCTAGAACGTCTTGACACCAAGAACAGCGATGTAAGAATCCTACTCATTGACGACAGTTCAGCCATCAACACTATTTTCCCCTCGAGACTGATTACTAAACTTAGTGATCTTGGACTAAGCCCCGCTCTCTGCAACTGGATCCTCAGTTTCCTGACCCACAGGCCACAGTCAGTGAAGATTGGGGACAATATTTCATCCTCACCAACACTCAACACTGGAGCCCCCCAAGGATGCGTACTCAGCCCCCACACTGTACTCACTGTATGCCCATGACTGCATCGCCAAATACCAGACTAATGGCATTTACAAGTTCGCTGATGACACCACCATAGTTGGTCGAATCTCAGATGGCAAAAAACAGACTACAGACGGGAGGTGGAAGACCTGGAAAAATGGTGCACTGAGAACAACCTAGCTCTCAATGCTGGCAAAATCAAGGAACTCATTATTGACTTTCGGTGGGATGTTACTCATGCCCCCCTACACATTAACAGCACAAAGATGGAACAAGTGGAGAGTGTCAAGCTCCTGGGAATGGTCACTCACAACAAGCTTTCTTGGACTCTTCGTGTGGATGCACTGGTTACAAAGGCCCAACAACGTCTCCTCTTCCTCAGGCAGCTGAAGGAAATTTGGCATGATAGCGAATACCCTTGCCAACTTTATAAGTGCGCCATCGAGAACATTCTGTCTGGATGTATCACTACCTGGCATGGCAACTGCACCATTCAAGTTCGGAGACAGTTACAGAGAACGGTGAACTCGGCCCGGACAATCACAAAGGCCAACCTCCCATCTATAGAGTCCATCTACAAGGCCCGCTGTCAAGGAAAGGCTGCCAGCATTCTCAAAGATCCATCCCACCCTGGCAACGTTTTCCTACAACCTCTACCATCAGGGAGAAGGTACAGAAGTCTGAATATACACCAGCCGGTTTCAAAACAGTTTCTACCCGACTGTTGTCAGAATACTGAATGGACTCACGAACTCTTAATATTCGCCTGTACCTGTGTTTTTGTTTTTGATGCGGTTTCCCTATTATTTACTATCTGTGCGACTTAACTCTGTGATCTGCCTGTATTGCTCGCAAGACAAAGCTTTTCACTGTGCCTCGGTACACGGGACAATAAATTCAAGTCAGGAGTGTGACTCCCTACTTGCCCTGGATGGAGAGCAGCTCCAACAACATTCGAGAGGCTCGACACCAGCTGGTAGAAAGCAGCCCCCGCTTGATTGTCACCACATCAACTGTGTTTGACACAAACGTCCTTCACTGATGCTCAATGGCAGAGATCTGTGATATCGATAAGATGCACTGCAGCAACTTACCAACGGCACCTTTCAAACCCAGAGCCTGTCCCATTTATAGGAGCTCTGTCATCGGCAAGTCTCCTTCCAAGCCACTCACCATCCTGGCCTGGAGATATCCTCCAATCAAAATCCTGCAACTCCTTCCCTCCACCACAACAGGGACCTCAGCAGGTCAGGAAGGTGGCTCACCGTCGCCACCTCCTGGAGGGATGAAGGATGGGCAATGACTGCTGGTCGAGCCAGTGACACCCACATCCCATAAATGGATGTTTTTCAAAAACAAAACTCAAGCCTTGCAGTCCTGAGGATGTTCCTAGCCCTGGTTAGCGACTTACTTAGCAGCGGTACTGCCTTGTGGAGTTAATTACAGGAGATGGGCTGGCTGAGCCTGTGTTATGACAATGTGTTTGGAATGGACTATGATCCGAGTGCAGAGCGTGTGTCAGAATTGGTGAACTTTAGAGAACCCTCGCTAACTTTGTTGCTGTGGTCCCAGCTGATTCTGTCGTCAACAGTTGCGGTTCTAGCCCCCCTGGACCACAATGGGATATTGTGACTTCACTGCTTCTGAATACAAGTCTCCTCCCTTGTCCATTGCCCAGCCAATGAAGGAACACTGACAATCAGACTGTCCGGTCACAACCCAAGGCTGAGAAGGTAAATGGCTGGCCATGCATCACCAGCAATGCCTCTGTCTCACATTCTTCCTTCTCTTCCCTTTCCATCACACGTCATGGTAACCCAGGGGGTGACGTTGCTGCCTCGCCTCTGTCCGTGGGAATATTGGGAGGTTTCCTGGTGGTGGTAACTTTCACCTTGCGGCTGAATGAAGCCTGCAAGAGAGTGGAGGGGGAGGGAGCTGGTGAAGTTCCATTCCCTTCCATTGGTTTCCCACCCCCAGTTTTTAAGGCTTCAAAAAGACGCGGGGGGGGGCAATTTTTTTTACGCAGAGTATGGTCCATGTGTGGAATGAACTCCCTGAGGAAGTGGTGGATATGAGTAGTTACAATATTTAAAAGACATTTGGATAAGGACATCAATAGGAAAGGGTTTGGAGGGGTATGTGCCAGGAGCAGGCAGGTGGGACTATGGTCAGCACAGACTGGTAGGGCCGAAGGGTCTGTTTCCATGTTGGGTGACTCTAATTGCCCTTCAGAAGGAGTGGTGGCAACTTGAATTGCTTCCTAAGTAAATTCAGGGCAGCACGGTGGCTCAGTGGTTGGCACTGCTGCCTCACACTGCCAGGGGACCCAGGTTCGATTCCATCCTTGGGCGACTGTCTGTGGGAAGTTTGCATATTCTCCCCGTGTCTGCGTAGGTTTCCTCCGGATGCTCCGGTTTCTTCCCACAGTCCAAAGATGTACAGGTTAGGGTGGGTTGGCCATGGGAAATTGCCCCATAGTGTTCAGGGTAGGTGGGTTGCCATGGGAAATACATGGATAGAGTGGGGCCTGGGTTTGTAAGGGATACTCATAGGAAGGGATGGTATGTGCTGAATGGCCTGCTTCCACACGCTAGGGATTCGATGAGGGTCTACCCTATTGTCATGGAGGCTAGACCAGGTGAGAATAGCAGATTTCCATACCTAAAGGACATTAAGAGAACAATGTTTGGAAAAAGATGGGTTTGTTAGCGACAGGCAGCATGGCTTTGTATGGAGGAGATTGTGTCTCAGAAGGAGAAAGTGAGGTCTGCAGATGCTGGAGATCAAAGTTGAAACTTTATTGCTGGAACAGCACAGCAGGTCAGGCAGCATCCAGGGAACAGGAGATTCGACGTTTCGGGCACAGGCCCTTCTTCAGGAATGAGCAGAGAGTGTTCAGCAGGAGAAGATAAAAGGTAGGGAGGAGGGACTTGGAGGAGGGGAGTTGGAAATGTCTTCTTCTTGACCTCTCCGCCTCCACCCTACTCCGACCTATCACCCTCACCTTGACCTCTTTCCACCTATCACATTTCCAACGCCCCTCCTCCAAGTCCCTCCTCCCTACCTTTTATCTTCTCCTGCTGAACACTCTCTGCTCATTCCTGAAGAAGGGCCTGTGCCCGAAACGTCGAATCTCCTGTTCCCTGGATGCTGCCTGACCTGCTGTGCTGTTCCAGCAATAAAGTTTCAACTTTGATATCCAAATGAATCCAACAAGAACTGGACCAAGCATATGTGGTACTCATAATCTTCTTCATCCTAAGTATACGCATGATTTTACTACAACTGCTAAGTATTTCATCAGTAATATTTTCAGCAACATAACACAAAACATCGCAGATAAGAAAAACTGCAGCATATTAACATGCCAAATTTCCCCTAAAGTAAATGCATTAAAATTCCATCAAATTTGACAATATTGTTATGTATTTGGCTTTAAGGGGTTAACACGTAGGGGGTTCCATACAACAGCCAAGCAGGGTGAGATCAATAGTTGTGATGTTGAGAAGATATGCTCTTCTTCATTAGGGTAAATAAAACCACAGAAAGTAGACAAAATCAAACACAAAATATTGCTGAGGAAAGGAGTGAACAAAGACAGAAATGGGAACTATTTAAATGTAAATCTATGATTCGCTCCAGTAATAATATCTAACAATATTCAATATCTAGGATCATACCAAAAGAGTACTTTGAAGTATTAAAGGGATTTTCTGCTATCTAGTGATCTCTGAGGCATGAAGTTTCCCTTTCTTGATATGTGCAAGATCAAGACAAACACTAGGCATACAGTAACAGTGATATCACCGCAGGGAGTTGGCAGCCAATTACACTGAAGTATTCTCAAACAGCAAATCAGAAAGTAAAATGCAGTAAAATCTTCTACTCAATTAAAATTTCCACAGAGTAAATACAAATCATCAGTGATACACATGGGATTAAAGTAGCTGAAATATCATAACTTTTTTTTAAATTTGAAAAAAACATTATTGCCATAATAATGGCAAAAAAGCATCCCAGTGATATAACATTAGATTTCTATGAGTAACTATTGAGTTATTAAAATTAAATTGCATTTATATAGTAACTGTTATGGCCACAGAAAGATCCAAAATGCTTTACAGCCAATAAAGTACTTTGGAAGTACAGTCAGTGTGTGTGAGCATCTTTGCCTTCATTGGTCGGGACAGAGAGTATAACATTAGCAAGTTATGTTTCAGCTGGATAGGAGGTTAGTGAGGCCACTTTGGAATATTGTGTCCAGTTCTGGTCGCCACATTACCTGAAGGATTTGGAAGCTTTAGAGAAGGTGCGGGAACAGTTTTGTTGCCTGGTTTTGGAGGGTATTAACTACAAGGAGAGATTGGAAAACTTGGTTGTTTTCAGAGGCAACAATTGCCAGGAAAATACTCAGCAGGTCTGTCCGATCCTGCAGGGAGAGGGAGAGGGAGAGAGAAAGCAGAATGATTGTTTCAGGTCCAGTGACCCTTCTTCAGGAATCACAGACACAAAGGGAAGTGCTCAACTGAAAATCTCATGGGGACAGATTGATGTTGCTTTGTATTCATTTCGTTGTTAATAGTTCTTCTGTTGCTTGTGGATTTGGAGTGTTGGCACAGAGTTCCGTCTGTACCTTGGAAGAGAGAGTCTCCCAGCTGTGGAAGCAAAGCTAAAGAGGTGCCAGTGGATATCAGGAAGGATGGAAACTGAGTCTATCTGAGGAGCACATCCATGGCTCCCTGCAGGCTAACCCATCACAACCTGACTCACTCCTTCAGTGACCTCCGCGGCTGCTGAGGCTGAATGTGGTAAGAGCCTGCTCCTGGTATTGCTGTACAAGAAACCCCTTTGCAGTTTCCTCCCCTCCTTTCTTCGTGCAGGTCAGTGGCCAAGGCTGAACGGGTAGCACTCTGGACACTGAGTCAGACGGTTGTAGGTTCGATTCCCACTGCGGAGATTTCACGAGACAAATCTGACCGGAACCTCCCGCTGCAGTGCTGAGGGAGCAGGCGCTGTCGGAGGGTCAGTGCTAAGGGAGTGGGCACTGTCGGAGGGTCAGTGCAGAGAGAGTGGGCACTTTTGGAAGGTTAGCGCTGAGGGAGCACAGCACTGTCTGAGGGTCAGTGCTAAAGGAGCACCGCACTGTCGGAGGGTCAGCGCTGACGGAGTGCCGCACTGTCGTAGGATCAGTGCTGAGGGAGCGCCGCACTGTCGTAGGATCAATGCTGAGGGACTGCTGCACTGTCTGAGGGTCAGTGCTAAGGGAGTGCCGCACTGTTGGAGGATCAGTGCTGAGGGAGTGCCGCACTGTCTGAGGGTCAGTGCTGAAGGAGCACCGCACTGTCTGAGGGTCAGCGCTGAGGGAGCACCACACTGTCGGGGGGTCAGCGCTGAGGGAGCACCGCACTGTCGGGGGGTCAGCACTGAGGGAGCACCGCACTGTCGGGGGGCCAGCACTGAGGGAGCACCGCACTGTCGGGGGGTCAGCGCTGAGGGCGCACCGCACTGTCGGGGGGTCAGTGCTGAGGGAGCACCGCACTGTCAGGGGGTCAGCGCTGAGGGAGCACCGCACTGTCGGGGGGTCAGCACTGAGGGAGCACCGCACTGTCGGGGGGTCAGCGCTGAGGGAGCACCGCACTGTCGGGGGGTCAGCGCTGAACGAGCACCGCACTGTCGGGGGGTCAGTGCTGAGGGAGCACCGCACTGTCAGGGGGTCAGCGCTGAGGGAGCACCGCACTGTCGGGGGGTCAGCACTGAGGGAGCACCGCACTGTCGGGGGGTCAGCGCTGAGGGAGCACCGCACTGTCGGGGGGTCAGTGCTGAACGAGCACCGCACTGTCGGGGGGTCAGCGCTGAGGGAGCGCCGCACTGTCGTAGGATCAGTGCTGAGGGAGCGCCGCACTGTCGTAGGATCAATGCTGAGGGACTGCCGCACTGTCTGAGGGTCAGTGCTGAGGGAGTGCCGCACTGTTGGAGGATCAGTGCTGAGGGAGTGCCGCACTGTCGGAGGGTCAGTGCGGAGATGCAGGCACTGTCTGAGGATTAGTGCTGAGGGAGTGGGCACTGTCGGATGGTCAACGCTGAGGGAGTGGGCACTGTTGGAAGGTCAGCACTGAGGGACCGCCGCACTGTCTGAGGGTCAGTGCTGAAGGAGCACCGCACTGTCGGGGGGTCAGCGCTGAGGGAGCACCGCACTGTCGGGGGGTCAGCGCTGAGGGAGCGCCGCCCTGTCGGAGGGTCAGCGCTGAGAGATAAGCCCATCTTTGGAGAAATCCTTTGAGCTCTATTGGGAATGTCTCCAGCGGCTCTGCCTCCACAGCTCCCTGAGGCAGGTCAGTCGAACAATGCAGCAGTCTCACTCAGAAATGGCTCCGTCCCCGATTCTCCAACCCTGGATTTGGACCCTGCTCCCCTCTGGCTGAGGGTGTGGATGTGGAGAGAGCGAGGAGATGGGGTGGACACTTTCCTCCTGCCCCTTCCTTGTCTGCTGACACCAGCGAGAGATTGACTCTTGTTCTGGGAAACACCCGAGATCCCTGACCCAGACTCCTCAAGCCCCCCCTCGATCTGACACACCTACCTTTGTGGTGACCCTGATCTCTGCTAAGACACCGGCCAACTCCAGGCAGAGGGACCCCTGGGATTGCTTGTTGTGTTTACATGGCTGTATTTTCCAAGTATACCCAGCTGCTCTATTTTCCCAGATGGCGTGACAATAAGGTATGAGGCGATGATGGGAGTGAGGTGAAGCCGCGCCCATGCCGAAGAGCAAGAGGAATGGCCAGGGCCTACCCGAGGGGACAGCGGGTGATGCCAGGGGTTCGCGGGACACCCTAGAGGAGCTGCTTGCCATCCATGACACACCCGGTGACACAAGCTGCCCGGCGTCTGGTGATGCGGTGTCTCAGAGCCCACTCCACTACCGGATGGCCAATGTCAGCGAAGGCAACGAGATGGTAACGGCAGCCTTTCACCGACCACTATCTGTCCCAGGCTAGCGACACCAGCCACCACCCGCCATCTACACCGAGATCACTACACAGTCTGTGCCCAATCTTTGCCAGTCCAACCTCAGTGCGGGTCACATTGCCTGGCATTCTAGGTCAGGAGATTCTGGTCTGAGAATGCTACTCGATGTATCTAACCCCATGCTGTCCTTGTCCTGGGAGAGTGTGATGGGGGACACAGTGTAGAAGGAGTTTTACTCTGTATCTAACCCCGTACTGTCCTTGTCCTGAGAGCGTTTGATGGCAGGACAGTGCAGAGGGAGCTTTACTCTGTATCTAACCCGGTGCTGTCCCCATCCTGGGAGTGTTTAATGGTGGACAGTGTGGAGGGAGCTTTACTCAGTATCTAACCCCGTGCTGTCCCTGACTGGAATGTTTGATGGGGGACAGTGTCAAGGGAGCTTTACTCTGTATCTAACTCTGTGCTGTCACTGTCCTGGGAGTGTTTGATGGGGGGACAGTGTAGAGTGAGCTTTACTCAGTATCTAAATCCGTGCTGTCACTGTCCTGGGAGTGTTTGACAGGGGACAGTGTAGAGGGATGCGTTACTCTGTATCTAACCCCATACTGTCCCTGTCCTGGGAGCGTATGATGGCGGGACAGTGTAGAGGGAGCTTTACTCTGTACCTAACCCGGTGCTGTCCCCATCCTGGGAGTGTTTAATGGTGGACAGTGTGGAGGGAGCTTTACTCAGTATCTAATCCCATGCTGTCCCTGACCTGGAATGTTTGATGGGGGACAGTGAAGAGGGAGCTTTACTCTGTACCTAACCCCCTGCTGTCCCTGTCATGGGAGTGTTTGATAGGGGTGACGGTGTAGAGGGAGCTTTACTCTGTATCTAACCCTGAGCTGTCCCTGTCCTGGGAGGGTGTGCTGGGGTACAGTGCAGAGGCAGCTTTACACTTCATGTCACCCCATGCTGTCTCTGTCCTGGGAGGGTGTGCTGGGGTACAGTGCAGAGGCAGCTTTACACTTCATCTCACCCCGTGCTGTCCCTGTCCCTTGGAGTGTTTGATGGTGGAGATGGTGTAGAGGAAGCTTTACACGGTATCTAACTTTGTGCTGTCCCTGTCCTGGGAGTGTTTGACAGGGGACAGTATAGAGGAAGCATTACTCTGTATCTAACCCCGTGCTGTCCTGGACCTCGAATGTTTGATGGGGACAGTGTAGAGAGAGCTTTACCCAGTATCTAACCCTGTGCTGTCCCTGTCCTGGGAGTGTTTGATGGTGGAGATGGTGTAGAGGAAGCTTTACTCAGTATCTAACTTTGTGCTGTCCCTGTCCTGGGAGTGTTTGACAGGGGACAGTGCAGAGGAAGCATTACTCTGTATCTAACCCCATACTGTCCCTGTTCTGGGAGCAATTTATGGTGTCAGTATACAGGGAGCTTTACTCTGTATCTCACCTCGTGCTGTCCCTGTCCTGGGAGAGTGTGATTCTGGGGATAGTGTAGAGAGAGCTTTACTCTGTACCTAACCCCGTGCTGTCCCTGCCCTAGGAGTTTTTGATGGGGGGACAGTGTAGAGGGAGCTGTAGTCTGTATCCACCCCCGTGCTGTCCCTGTCCTGGAAGTGTTTGATGGGGGACAGTGTAGAGGGAGCTGTACTCTGTATCTAATCCCATACTGTCCCTGTCCTGGGAGTGTTTGATGGGGGGACAGTGTAGAGGGAGCTTTACTCTGTATCTAATCCCATATTGTCCTTGTCCTGGGAGTGTTTGATAGGGGGACAGTGTAGAGACGGCTGTACTCAGTATCCACCCCCGTGCTGTCCCTGTCCTGGGAGTGTTTGATGGGGGACAGTGTAGAGGGAGCTGTACTCTGTATCTAATCCCATACTGTCCCTGTCCTGGGAGTGTTTGATGGGGGAACAGTGTAGAGGGAGCTGTACTCTGTATCTAATCCCATACTGTCCTTGTCCTGGGAGTGTTTGATGGGGGACAGTGTAGAGGGAGCTTTACTCTGTATCTAATCCCATACTGTCCCTGTCCTGGGAGTGTTTGATGGGGGGACAGTGTAGAGGGAGCTGTACTCTGTATCCACCTCCATGCTGTCCCTGCCCTGGGAGTGTGACAGTGTTGAGGGAGCTAGCCTTTGAGGGCTGGGATCTGGGATCGGAGTGATTTGCTGTCAAATTAACGCGGCCTTCCTGGTGTTGCTGTTTCCAGGTGGTTTATGGTTACTGCTGGAGTTGGTGGCGAGCTGTCTTTTCCACTCTCGCCACCATCCTGTCGTGTGGCCTCTTGATCATGGTGTTCTACTGGAGACCAGAATGGCACATGAAGTCCTTCTGTGCCCCATGCCATCTCCAAGACGCTGAGTATGTCCTTATGAAAACCACGGTAAGGTTCATTGTCTCTCTCTGCAACTTCCTTCTTCATTTCCTTTCGGTATTCTTGGGCATCGCTGGCTGGGCCCGGCATTTCCTGCCCCGTACCTAGCTGCCCCCCTTAAGAAGGTGGGGGGTGAGCTGCCTTCTTGACCCGCTGCAGTCCGTGTGCTGGAGGGTAGACCCACAATGTCCCTGAGGGAGGGAATCCCAGGATTCTGACACAGCCACACTGAGGGAACGGCGATATATTTCCAAGTCAGGATGGTGAGGGGCTCGGAGGGGAACTTGCAGGGGGTGGTGTTCCCCTGTATCTGCTGCCCCTTGTCCTTCTAGATGGAAGTGGCCATGGGTTTGGAAGGTGCTGCCTGAGGATCTTTGGTGAGTTTCTGCAGTGCATCTTGTAGATGGTACACACTGCTGCTACTGAGCGTCGGTGGGTAAGGGAGGGAGGGGATGTTTGTGGGTGTGGGGCCAATCAAGCGGGGGCTGCTTTGTCCCTAGATGGTGTCGAGCTTCTTGAGTGTTGTTGGAGCTGCCCCCATCCAGAGGCAAGTGGGGAGTATTCCCTCACCCTCCTGACTTGTGCCTTGTAGATGGTGGGACAGGCTCTGGGGGGAGTCAGGAGGGGAGTTACACGCTGCAGTATTGCCAGCCTCTGACCTGCTCTTGCTGCAGTTTTGGTATGACTGGTCCAGCTGAGTATCTGGTCAATGGTAACCCCCAGGATGTTGACCTTGGGGGATTCAGTGATGGTAACACCATTGAACGTCCAGGGGCAGTGGTGGTTAGATTCTCCTTTATTGGTGATGGTTAGAGCCTGGCATGAGTGTGACACTCCGTCTGTTTCTGAATTTTGTGATCAGTGTGAGTTGTAGCTGAGGTGGGAAGGTAAGGATTGATTTCACAAAAAGGTTCATATTCATTGAACATTTCTGCTTCTGTGTCGTATCTTCATCTCCTCCCTATTCCGCTCCCCCCACTTGTCCACCCCCCCATTTTCTCACTCTCTCTCCCCCCTCTGCTTCTCTCTCTCCCCCCTCTGCTTCTCTCTCTCCCCC
>NW_025215332.1:21604-32667 GCF_004010195.1 Chiloscyllium plagiosum
GGTTTAGAGCTGGAGGAGGTGACAGAGATGGGAGGATGTAGGGGGTTACAGAGATAGGAAGGGGGTGTAGGGGCTGGACGGGGTTACAGAGATACGGAGAAGGTTTCGGGGCCACACTGTTGGAGGGTCAGTACTGTGGGAGTGAGAATTGAACATTGTCTGATCTGTTGCAGTTCCTGTCTGAGATCTCGCAGTGTTATCCTGCCTGGCTATCTCTTTATCTTCTCTCGGGGGAAACGAAACGAGAAAGGGGCAGGGAGTGTGAAAGAGGGGTAATCCCGGAGTGCTGCTGACGGCTGTGTCCCTCTCTCTGTCCTGTCCCAGATTCGCTATTTGCAGCATCAGAGTGTCCGGTATATCTGGGATCCGAACAAGAGATCCTTCATCGTACTGAGGTAGGAAACCTGTTCCTGGGCTGGACTGTTCTTGGTTGTGAAAGAGACAGGCTGGGCCTGGGAACGAGCATTCTCTCTGTCCTGACTATCAATCCTTCATTAATCAGGGACCGCCACTTCGGTTTCCCCTTCCCTGGATTCTCCTTCTTTCTGCAGCTCCTGCCGGTGTCAGCCCCTCATTGCTGTCTCTTTCCACAGGGGTCTGGAACAAAATGTCTCCTGCTCCGATCTCCACAGCAAATACCTCGACGGGCTGGTCTATCAGGAATCACAGAACAGGTAGCACTCCAACAAAACGCGGAGTCTCTGCGGGCTCAGAGGTTTCCAGCTCGCTGTTTCTGACTGACTCTCTCTGTCGTTTCTCCCAGGAAGCTGATTTACGGACCGAATGTTATAGCAGTGCAAGTGCCTCCGTATTGGAAACTCCTCGGGAAAGAGGTGGGTGAATTCCCAGTTGCTTGGCAAGACTACCGCAAGCCCAATCACGCAGATGTGGCAGCTGGTCCCACTGTCAGGTTGGCACACCCCTCGCTGTGCCCCCTTCAGCACCCACTCCCTCACCCACCGACGCTCAGTAGCAGCAGTGTGTACCATCTACAAGATACACTGCAGAAACTCACCAAAGATCCTCAGGCAGCACCTTCCAAACCCACGGCCACTTCCATCTAGAAGGACAAGGGGCAGCAGATACATGGGAACACCACCCCCTGCAAGTTCCCCTCCGAGCCCCTCACCAGCCTGACTTGGAAATACATCGCCGTTCCCTCAGTGTGGCTGGGTCAGAATCCTGGGATTCCCTCCCTCAGGGACATTGTGGGTCTACCCTACAGCACATGGACTGCAGCAGGCCAGGAAGGCAGCTCACCCCCACCTTCTCAAGGGGGGCAACTAGGGACGGGGCAAGAAATGCTGGGCCCAGCCAGTGACACCCACATCCCATAAGAGAACGAAAAAAAAATGAGTAAGAGCAAATTTTCTTTTTCAAATTATGTTAAAGGGTTAATATTGACCAGGTGTCCACAGGTGAACTCACCATCCCCACTGCCCGCTGTCTCTGTTACAGTCTCAGAGAATCCTTACCCACTGCCCGCTCTCCCTGTTACAGTCTGAGAATCCTTACCCACTGCCCACTCTCTCTGTTACAGTCTCACAGATTCCTTACCCACTGCCCGCACTCTCTGTTACAGTCTCACAGAATCCATACCCACAGCCCGCTCTCACTGTTACAGTCTCACAGAATCCTTACCCACTGCCCGCTCTCTCTGTTACAGTCTCACAGAATCCTTACCCACTGCCCGCTCTCACTGTTACAGTCTCACAGATTCCTTACCCACTGCCCGCGCTCTCTGCTACAGTCTCTCAGAATCCTTACCCATTGCCCGCGCTCTCTGCTACAGTCTCTCAGAATCCTTCCCCACTGCCCGCTGTCTCTGTTACAGTCTCAGAGATTCCTTACCCATTGCCCGCTCTCTCTGTTACAGTCTCACAGATTCCTTACCCACTGCCCGCTGTCTCTGTTACAGTCTCACAGAATCCTTACCCACTGCCCGCTCTCTCTGCAGATCCTGAATCCGTTCTATGCGTTTCAAGCATTTAGTGTGATCCTGTGGTTTGTTGAAGCATATTACCCTTACGCTGTGGCCATCATCGTGATGAGTATCTGCTCGATCGCTTTGTCTCTGTACACGGCCCGGAAGGTGAGACTGACTCGAGTATCACCCCAGACTACGGTGACAGGTCGCGGTATGTGACTGTGATACCCCCCACACGGCGACGGACGGGGGTCTGTGCCTGTGATTCCCCAACACGGTGACGGGACGGGGGTCTGTGTCTGTGATTCCCCAACACGGTGACGGGACGGGGCCTGTGTCTGTGATACCCCCCACACGGCGACGGACGGGGGTCTGTGCCTGTGATACCCCCATACAGTGACGGGACGGGGGTCTGTGACTGTGATACCCTCCACACAGCGACGGACGGGGGTCTGTGACTGTGATACCCCCCACACGGCAACGGACGTGGGTCTGTGTCTGTGATTCCCCCACACGGTGACAGGACGGGGGTCTGTGTCTGTGATTCCCCCACACGGCAACGGACGTGGGTCTGTGTCTGTGATTCCCCCACACGGTGACGAGACGGGGGTCTGTGTCTGTGATTCCCCAACACGGTGACGGGACGGGGCCTGTGTCTGTGATACCCCCCACACGGCGACGGACGGGGGTCTGTGCCTGTGATACCCCCATACAGTGACGGGACGGGGGTCTGTGCCTGTGATTCCCCCATACAGTGACGGGACGGGGGTCTGTGTCTGTGATTCCCCCACACGATGACAGGACGGGTGTCTGTGACTGTGATTCCCCCACATGGTGACAGGACGGGGGTCTGTGTCTGTGATTCCCCCACACGATGACAGGACGGGGGTCTGTGTCTGTGATTCCCCCCACACGGTGACAGGACGGGTGTCTGTGACTGTGATTCCCCCACACGATGACAGGACGGGGGTCTGTGTCTGTGATTCCCCCCACACGGTGACGGGACGGGGGTCTGTGTCTGTGATTCCCCACACGGTGAGGGGACGGGGGTCTGTGTCTGTGATTCCCCCACACGGTGACAGGACGGGGGTCTGTGATTCCCCCACACGGTGACAGGACGGGGGTCTGTGATTCCCCCACACGGTGACAGGACGGGGGTCTGTGATTCCCCCACACGGTGACAGGACGGGGGTCTGTGATTCCCCCACACGGTGACAGGACGGGGGTCTGTGATTCCCCCACACGGTGACAGGACGGGGGTCTGTGATTCCCCCACACGGTGACAGGACGGGGGTCTGTGATTCCCCCACACGGTGACAGGACGGGGGTCTGTGATTCCCCCACACGGTGACAGGACGGGGGTCTGTGATTCCCCCACACGGTGACAGGACGGGGGTCTGTGATTCCCCCACACGGTGACAGGACGGGGGTCTGTGATTCCCCCACACGGTGACAGGACGGGGGTCTGTGATTCCCCCACACGGTGACAGGACGGGGGTCTGTGATTCCCCCACACGGTGACAGGACGGGGGTCTGTGATTCCCCCACACGGTGACAGGACGGGGGTCTGTGATTCCCCCACACGGTGACAGGACGGGGGTCTGTGATTCCCCCACACGGTGACAGGACGGGGGTCTGTGATTCCCCCACACGGTGACAGGACGGGGGTCTGTGATTCCCCCACACGGTGACAGGACGGGGGTCTGTGATTCCCCCACACGGTGACAGGACGGGGGTCTGTGATTCCCCCACACGGTGACAGGACGGGGGTCTGTGATTCCCCCACACGGTGACAGGACGGGGGTCTGTGATTCCCCCACACGGTGACAGGACGGGGGTCTGTGATTCCCCCACACGGTGACAGGACGGGGGTCTGTGATTCCCCCACACGGTGACAGGACGGGGGTCTGTGATTCCCCCACACGGTGACAGGACGGGGGTCTGTGATTCCCCCACACGGTGACAGGACGGGGGTCTGTGATTCCCCCACACGGTGACAGGACGGGGGTCTGTGATTCCCCCACACGGTGACAGGACGGGGGTCTGTGATTCCCCCACACGGTGACAGGACGGGGGTCTGTGATTCCCCCACACGGTGACAGGACGGGGGTCTGTGATTCCCCCACACGGTGACAGGACGGGGGTCTGTGATTCCCCCACACGGTGACAGGACGGGGGTCTGTGATTCCCCCACACGGTGACAGGACGGGGGTCTGTGATTCCCCCACACGGTGACAGGACGGGGGTCTGTGATTCCCCCACACGGTGACAGGACGGGGGTCTGTGATTCCCCCACACGGTGACAGGACGGGGGTCTGTGATTCCCCCACACGGTGACAGGACGGGGGTCTGTGATTCCCCCACACGGTGACAGGACGGGGGTCTGTGATTCCCCCACACGGTGACAGGACGGGGGTCTGTGATTCCCCCACACGGTGACAGGACGGGGGTCTGTGATTCCCCCACACGGTGACAGGACGGGGGTCTGTGATTCCCCCACACGGTGACAGGACGGGGGTCTGTGATTCCCCCACACGGTGACAGGACGGGGGTCTGTGATTCCCCCACACGGTGACAGGACGGGGGTCTGTGATTCCCCCACACGGTGACAGGACGGGGGTCTGTGATTCCCCCACACGGTGACAGGACGGGGGTCTGTGATTCCCCCACACGGTGACAGGACGGGGGTCTGTGATTCCCCCACACGGTGACAGGACGGGGGTCTGTGATTCCCCCACACGGTGACAGGACGGGGGTCTGTGATTCCCCCACACGGTGACAGGACGGGGGTCTGTGATTCCCCCACACGGTGACAGGACGGGGGTCTGTGATTCCCCCACACGGTGACAGGACGGGGGTCTGTGATTCCCCCACACGGTGACAGGACGGGGGTCTGTGATTCCCCCACACGGTGACAGGACGGGGGTCTGTGATTCCCCCACACGGTGACAGGACGGGGGTCTGTGATTCCCCCACACGGTGACAGGACGGGGGTCTGTGATTCCCCCACACGGTGACAGGACGGGGGTCTGTGATTCCCCCACACGGTGACAGGACGGGGGTCTGTGATTCCCCCACACGGTGACAGGACGGGGGTCTGTGATTCCCCCACACGGTGACAGGACGGGGGTCTGTGATTCCCCCACACGGTGACAGGACGGGGGTCTGTGATTCCCCCACACGGTGACAGGACGGGGGTCTGTGATTCCCCCACACGGTGACAGGACGGGGGTCTGTGATTCCCCCACACGGTGACAGGACGGGGGTCTGTGATTCCCCCACACGGTGACAGGACGGGGGTCTGTGATTCCCCCACACGGTGACAGGACGGGGGTCTGTGATTCCCCCACACGGTGACAGGACGGGGGTCTGTGATTCCCCCACACGGTGACAGGACGGGGGTCTGTGATTCCCCCACACGGTGACAGGACGGGGGTCTGTGATTCCCCCACACGGTGACAGGACGGGGGTCTGTGATTCCCCCACACGGTGACAGGACGGGGGTCTGTGATTCCCCCACACGGTGACAGGACGGGGGTCTGTGATTCCCCCACACGGTGACAGGACGGGGGTCTGTGATTCCCCCACACGGTGACAGGACGGGGGTCTGTGATTCCCCCACACGGTGACAGGACGGGGGTCTGTGATTCCCCCACACGGTGACAGGACGGGGGTCTGTGATTCCCCCACACGGTGACAGGACGGGGGTCTGTGATTCCCCCACACGGTGACAGGACGGGGGTCTGTGATTCCCCCACACGGTGACAGGACGGGGGTCTGTGATTCCCCCACACGGTGACAGGACGGGGGTCTGTGATTCCCCCACACGGTGACAGGACGGGGGTCTGTGATTCCCCCACACGGTGACAGGACGGGGGTCTGTGATTCCCCCACACGGTGACAGGACGGGGGTCTGTGATTCCCCCACACGGTGACAGGACGGGGGTCTGTGATTCCCCCACACGGTGACAGGACGGGGGTCTGTGATTCCCCCACACGGTGACAGGACGGGGGTCTGTGATTCCCCCACACGGTGACAGGACGGGGGTCTGTGATTCCCCCACACGGTGACAGGACGGGGGTCTGTGATTCCCCCACACGGTGACAGGACGGGGGTCTGTGATTCCCCCACACGGTGACAGGACGGGGGTCTGTGATTCCCCCACACGGTGACAGGACGGGGGTCTGTGATTCCCCCACACGGTGACAGGACGGGGGTCTGTGATTCCCCCACACGGTGACAGGACGGGGGTCTGTGATTCCCCCACACGGTGACAGGACGGGGGTCTGTGATTCCCCCACACGGTGACAGGACGGGGGTCTGTGATTCCCCCACACGGTGACAGGACGGGGGTCTGTGATTCCCCCACACGGTGACAGGACGGGGGTCTGTGATTCCCCCACACGGTGACAGGACGGGGGTCTGTGATTCCCCCACACGGTGACAGGACGGGGGTCTGTGATTCCCCCACACGGTGACAGGACGGGGGTCTGTGATTCCCCCACACGGTGACAGGACGGGGGTCTGTGATTCCCCCACACGGTGACAGGACGGGGGTCTGTGATTCCCCCACACGGTGACAGGACGGGGGTCTGTGATTCCCCCACACGGTGACAGGACGGGGGTCTGTGATTCCCCCACACGGTGACAGGACGGGGGTCTGTGATTCCCCCACACGGTGACAGGACGGGGGTCTGTGATTCCCCCACACGGTGACAGGACGGGGGTCTGTGATTCCCCCACACGGTGACAGGACGGGGGTCTGTGATTCCCCCACACGGTGACAGGACGGGGGTCTGTGATTCCCCCACACGGTGACAGGACGGGGGTCTGTGATTCCTAACGGAAAGCATACCAAACGCCGCCTTCACTATCCTACCTACCTGCGACTCCACTTTCAAGGAGCTATGAACCTGCACTCCAAGGTCTCTTTGTTCAGCAACACTCCCCAGGACCTTACCATTAAGTGCATGAGTCCTGCCCTGATTTGCTTTCCCAAAATGCAGCACCTCACATTTATCTAAATTAAACTCCATCTGCCACTTCTCAGCCCATTGGCCCATCTCATTAAGATCCAGTTGTAATCTTCGCTGTCCACTACACCTCCAATTTTGGTGTCGTCTGCAAACTTACTAACTGTACCTCTTATGCTCACATCCAAATCATTTATGTAAATGACAAAAAGTAGAGGACCCAGCACTGATCCTTGTGGCACTCCACTAGTCTTTCCAAATACATGTACATCCTGTCTCCCCTCTGTCTTCTACCTTTGAGCCAGTTCTGTATCTAAATGGCTTGCTCTCACTGCATCACTTGTGAACTAGCCTTAGTAACTAATCAACCATGAGGAACCTTGCTGAAGGTATTGCTAAAGTCTTTCTGCGGAGTGGACTCGATGGGCCGAACGGCCTTACTTCCACTCCTATGTCTTATGGTCTAAGTCCATGTCCACAACATCGACAATTCTGCCTTCATCTATCCCCTTGGTCCCATCCTCACAGAGAGCAGATTTCAATTCCCGATTTGTGGAATTAATTCAAGTTGAAGTCCTGCGCTGGTGACTGGATTTGAACCTGTGTCTCCAGTATCCCAGTCTAATTCATCACGAGGTTCCCTGGGGCGCCATTGGCTTGGCCTGCTGCTGATTTCTGCTTCTTGCCTGTCCAGGAGAGAGCGTGCCCGTGACCAAGACTCCGCTGCCTGACATCTGTGAAGCAGGCAACTACAATGACCCGATCTTCAGGCTGCAGGACTACAAGCGGCATGTGCTCTTCTGTGGCACCCTGATCATTCAGGTTCGACCCTACGAGGACTTTGTGAAGGCTGTGGTGATTCGCACGGGTACGTCCTGACGCCCGACTGGTGGGAACCTGCCACAAAATCCCTGCTGGCCCCGGGGACTGACAAACTGAAACTGATGCCCTTGTGGTTTCCAATCGATGGGGTTGCAGATGATCCCCTTCACTGAAAAGACTGAAAGTTTTCAGCTTGCTCTCATCAGGACACATCACAAGAATGCCAAATCTCAACCTGTCATGACAATTCATCACGCAAGCCAGAAGGGGGCTAATTGGTTGAGGCACACATCAGAAGTTGCTGGAAAAGCTCAGCAGGTTTGGCAGCATCTGTCAGAGAGAAATCCAAGTTAATGTTTCAGCTCCACTGACCCCTTGCGTCCTGAGGAAGGGTCACCAGACCTGAAATGTTAACTCTGATTTCTCTCTCACAAACGCCGCCAGATCTGCTGAGCTTTTCCAGCAACTTGTTTTTGTTTCTGATTTCCAGCATCCGCTGCTTTCTATCTGGTTGAGGCCTGGCTGTGGAGAAAGCTTCTGAACCCCCCTTACCCCCGGCTAATTCAAACAAAAGCCGCAAGGCTTCAAGAAATGACCTTTCATGTGTGAGCATCGGGTGCCCTCTCTCTCCCAGGGTATAAATTGTTGCGATGGGGTTGAACTTTGGCCTTCCTGCACAGGTCCTGATGAGGGTAAGTCAGAGGGCAGCTGAATAACCCCCAATGCATCAGCATCTTGAGGATAGGGGAGGACCGAGTCAAGATTAGAGTGGTGCTGGAAAAACACAGCAGGTCAGGCAGCATCCGAGGAGCAGGAGGATTGACATTTCGGGCAAAAGCTCTTCATCAGGAATTCCTGATGAAGGGTTTTTGCCCGAAACGTTGATTTTCCTGCTCCTTGGATGCTGCCTGACCTGCTGTGCTTTTCCAGCACCACACTAATCTTGACGCTGATCTCCAGCATCTGCAGTCCTCACTTTTGCCTCCAGGACCAAGATAGTAAGGGCGCCTGTTTCGGTGTTTCTCGGTGGATATCCCAGACTGTTGGTCGGTGTTAATTTCTGAGTCCCTTTGTGGGGAGCTATGCCAGGTGCCCCTCTCCCTCACACACTCAAGTTTATCGCTGTCTCTCTCCACCCATCCGTGTCCTCTCTCCAGGCTTCCTCACCACCAAAGGACAGCTGGTGCGATCCATTCTCTTCCCGAAGCCGGTGGATTTCAAGCTGTTCCGGGATGCTCGCCGATTTGTTATCTGCCTGGTGTTAGCAGCTGCGCTCGGCTTCATTTACACCATCATCATCAGCTCCATCCGAGGGGTAAGCTCCAGGACTAGGGGCACACTCTCAAAATCATGGGGCTCCAGTCTGGGAGATCAATCATCTTGGGTATTCACAGCCAGCGACATTGAATATACAGGGGGATCCCTGACACAGAGTCCCTGCAGTGTGGAACAGGCCATTCAGCCCACTGAGTCGACATGGACCCACATAACCCCCTGACCCATCCCTCCCTTCCTGATACCCCTGCATTTCCCATGGCCAATCCACCCTAACCTGCACAGCCCTGGACACTACGGGACAATTTAGCATGGCCAATCCACCCTAACCTGCACATGTTAGGACCGTGGGAGGAATCCGGAGCACCCGGAGGAAACCCACACAGGCACGGGGAGAATGTGCAAACTCCACACAGACTGTGAGGCAGCAGCGCTAACCACTGAGCCACCGTGCCACGCAGAACCAAGTTCCTGGGTAATACAAACAGAAACACAAGGGTAAAGCACGTTCCTTTCGTTTGCAGAGGATCCCTGTGTGCGAATATATCTCACCTTCAACCAGTTAGCACGTGTAATTGTGTTAATCCAGTGTACCTCTTATGCTCACATCCAAATTGTTTATATAAATTAAGAAAAGTAGAGGGCCCAGCACCGATCCTTGTGGCACTCCACTGGTCACAGGCCTCCAGTCTGAAAAACAACCCTCCACCACCACCCTCTGTCTTCTACCTTTGAGCCAGTTCTGTATCCAAATGGTAGTTCTCCCCGTATTCCATGAGATCTAACCTTGCTAATCAGTCTCCCATGGGGAACCTTGTCGAACGCCTTACTGAAGTCCGTATAGATCACATCCACTGCTCTGCCCTCATCAATCTTCTTTGTTACTTCTTCAAAAAACTCAATCAAGTTTGTGAGACATGATTTCCCACCCAGCAATCACTTCTCTAGCTTCCCACAGAGTTCTCGGGTACTCCTGATCAGGTCCTGGGGATTTATCCACTTTTAACCGTTTCAAGACATCCAGCACTTTCTCCTCTGTAATCTGGACATTTTGCAAGATGTCACCATCTATTTCCCTACAGTCTATATCTTCCATATCCTTTTCCACAGTAAATACTGATGCAAAATATTCATTTAGTATCTCCCCCATTTTCTGTGGCTCCACACAAAGGCTGCCTTGCTGATCTTTGAGGGGCCCTATTCTCTCCCTAGTTACCCTTTTGTCCCTAATGTATTTGTAAAAACCCTTTGGATTCTCCTTAATTCTATTTGTCAAAGTTGTCTCATGTCCCCTTTTTGCCCTCCTGATTTCCCTCTTAAGTATACTCCTACTTTCTTTATACTCTTCTAAGGATTCACTCGATCTATCCTGTCTATACTTGATATAGCTTCCTTCTTTTTCTTAACCAAACCCTCAATTTCTTTAGTCATCCAGCATTCCCTATACCTACCAGCCTTGAGTGGGTATATCCACAGAAACCTGTGTCTCAGGACCTTAAAGTGGCTAAGAAGGCAGGTTGGATATGTTGGCTGACTCAGAAGAGTATTCTGGAGCTGTGTAAAATAGCAGCTGGTCTCCAGGCCATCTCTGCAGGAACTCCTCAGGGTAGTGTCCTCAGCCCAAACCTCTCCAGCTGCTTCATCAATGACCTTCCCTCCATCAGAAGGTCTGAACTGGGGATGTTCACTGATGATTGCACAACGTCCAGCACCATTCACGATTCCTCAGACACCGAAGCAGCCCATGTTCAAATGCAGCAAGATCTGGACAGTATCCAGGCTTGGGCTGACAAGTGGTAAGTAACATTCACATCACACAAATGCCAGGCTATGACCATCATCAACAAGAGACAATTTAACCACTGCTTCTTACCATCACGGTATCCCCTACTATCAACATCCTGGGGATTACCATTGACCAGAAACTGAACTGGACCCTCCACATAAACACAGTGACTACAAGAGCAGGTCAGAGCCTGGGAATCCTGTGGTCAGTAACTCACCTCCTGACACCCCAAAGCCTGTCCCACCATCTACAAGGCACAAGTCAGGAGTGTGAGGGAAT
>NW_025215332.1:34538-35878 GCF_004010195.1 Chiloscyllium plagiosum
TGCTTCAGCCTAATAGTACCAAACTTCAGTCAAAGGGAGAACTTGAGAATAAGGACCAACATGGCAAGTTTCATGGAATTGAACATTCGCTGTTGGCATGAATGTGTACTGTAAACCAATTGTACAACTAACTGGGAGAAAACAACCCTCAGATCTATAACATTGGAAAAGTTTACAATCACTTACTTGGAACACCAATGATAGCTAATATGGTGTAGTATATTTTTCTTATGTAGTCCATTGATTGATGCACTTTCTGAGTGAAGTCGCCTGCACCCTCGTGACAATCTCTCTGTATTGAACTGACGGAAAAATATGCTGGAGTCCGCAAATCATTATTATCAAGTTTAGGAAGAGGAAGCATATCCAAAGCAAAACAGTAATTCCCTTTCCTACCCTAATGCAATTTCAGAACTGCTCGGTATTTCCAATGCTTTCTGGTTTGAATTGCGTCCTCCAAAACTCTGAAGAATGACAGTCACGAGCATTTAATTAGCAGACAAGCATGACCGCGGGGACACTTGGTGTCTCAAAAGATTCCAAATGCTATTTTTATAACTATACTTGTTATACTGAATAATGTAAGCAAATATCTGACGAAAGTACAGTGAAATCCCTTTTTCTATAACGTTTTCGAAGTTTGA
Source organism: Chiloscyllium plagiosum (assembly GCF_004010195.1). NCBI lineage: Eukaryota > Metazoa > Chordata > Chondrichthyes > Orectolobiformes > Hemiscylliidae > Chiloscyllium > Chiloscyllium plagiosum. The sequence goes on from NW_025215332.1 coordinate 35,183, forward strand.
GAAATTCAATTGAGAAGCATATATTTAGATGGACACTTGGAATGCAAAGATGTGCAAGGCTGCAGAGTTGGTTTGGTGTATGTTTTTGCCATCCTGACATTGTGCATCATGAGGCCTTTTTGGTTTTGGTATGGATTGTTTCGATTTTTTAATCTATATGTTTCCCATCAACCCTATTTTAGCTCTCTGGTGTTGAATGCAAGCAATCTTATTGAACAAGGCCACACCCAACTTCATGGTGTACATTTCTGCACCCCCACGCAATGCCCATTTTCTACAGGGTAATTTCTGAGATAGGCACTTTACTTTTCATTCTTAATTTATTGCATATATATTCACAACCCTGGCTTGTTTGATTTATTATTATAAACAAAATGTTAACTCGTTGAACCTTCAACCTTCACATGAAAATATATAAAACACTGAGCATTGGCGAATAAAAGTTCTGATTGTTTCGTTTTAATAATGCATTTTCTAAGATGTCTCCTCTCAACTGTAATTATGCACTGAACATGTCATCAAGTCAATCTCCAGATGGCACACAGAGTCGCTAATGTCTGTTGTCGAACTTAAAACGGTTGACAATAGTAATGGTCTTTAGCCCCACAATGTTGTGGCGAGCTTTAATCCACGACTGAGTTAAGACTAAATTAGTATGTTTCATTGTACTATCTTCTATGTACCTATCCAAGAGTT
>NW_025215332.1:37324-38725 GCF_004010195.1 Chiloscyllium plagiosum
TGTCTGTGTCAACCATGCTGCCATTGTAATAAATTCTAGTCTTGAATCATATGATCAACATTCCCCTATTCCCTGCCTCTTCAGGTTTGTATCCAGTTCTCACTTAACTGTTGTTACCTCATTTGCTTCTCTCAAGCAATCTGGTCGTGCATTTGAGGCAGCTAACATCTGCGTGAAAAATACACTACCCCACGCATCTCCTTTAGCATCTTCACACCGGGCCTTTACCTCAAATCTACGACCCTTACCATTTGATATTTCCATCCTGGGGAACGGTTTTGACTACCCATTCGATCAATGTCTTGCATAATATTATGTACTTCTCTCTGATTGGCCCTTAACTTCCAATGCTCTAGCGAAAACAATCTCGGATTGTCCCAAATCTTCTGAAATGTGATAGAGTTCAACCCAACAGAATCCCTGAAACCACCTTAGCAAACTTTCCAAGGTCCATATCCTTCCTCGTACCAGAAGCCTGCAAGACAAATGTAGCCGAACGGAAGTTTCATCCGGCTGCCAGCTTTCCAACATTTGTACTCTATGCAACCACCAATGAAGGCAAGCATGTTTCCTTTACCAGCTTGTCCAGTTGCGTTACCACTCTGAAGTATTTACACTTCTGGACCCCAACATCCTTCTGTATTTCAATACTTCTAATGGTTCTGTGTTTAAGTTATACAGACTTCTTCTAGTCCACTTCAAGATCCATCATTTAATATATTAACAGATTAACCACCATTTGACAGTGTTCCATCCAATATATCTATATTTCGCTAGAGCATTTGGTAGGGTTTGCCATTATGCAGAAATCCACCAATATTCGTATCTTTCTTCGATGATAAAGTTAATTTTGTTTTAATCATACAAAAGTTCCATGGATCCCGAGTGACTTAACATTCTAGACCGCCCAATCATGACAAACAGCGTCACAAATTTTAGGAAGGTTTATGTGGATAATATCTGTAGCTGCACACTTACCAAACACTTGTGTCTCTTCCACATAACCTGAACCAAATGCTTAAGACACCAGCTTCCCTGCACAAAGCCATACTGACATAGGTTCCTTCTTTTTGAAGTGTAATTAAATTCAATCCCTGAATCTAATTCAGAATGTAATTCTCATACGGACCGTGAAACGAATAGAGCCCGGGAAAATCTGATGCAGAGTCCAAAAATAATTGAAATCAATAAAACACTGACGCTAAGACAGACCCTGAAACTGATAGAAATTTTGTAACTTGCATAAATCTTTACAGTGATCCAGATTCTGAAACCAGGGCCCAACATGACTAGGGTAGGAATAGGTCCAGTCAAGGATAGTAGTGGGAAGTTGCGTGTGGAGGCTGAAGAGATTGGGGAGACACTGAATGAATACTTTTCGTCAGTATTCAATCAGGAACA
>NW_025215332.1:39777-43150 GCF_004010195.1 Chiloscyllium plagiosum
GGAAGGATGTGGGGGCACTGGAACGGGTGCAGAGGAGGTTTACCAGGATGTTGCTTGGTATGGTAGAAAGATCGTATGAGGAAAGGCTGAGGCACTTGGGGTTGTTTTCATTGGAGAAAAGAAGGTTTAGGGGTGACCTGATAGAGGTGTATAAGATGATTCGGGGTTTAGATAGGGTCGACAGTGAGAATCTTTTTCCTCGTATGGAGTCAGCTATTACAAGGGAGCATAGCTTTAAATTAAGGGGGTTAGGTTCTTTACTCAGCGAGTCGTGAGTTCATGGAATGCCCTGCCAGTAGCAGTGGTGGACTCTCCCTCATTATGGGCATTTAAGCGGGCACAGATCCTAACAAAAACACTGACCCTTGAAATGATACAGAATTCACACACACCCTGAAGCAAATTCAGATTTGACTGTTATAAGCATCATGATTTCAATCTAGATTCTGAATTTCTGAGAATTGACAGTCAATTTTTGAAAATCTGGACACGAAATTCTGATTCAAATTTTAAAACGTGTGTAGCTGGAGTTAGAGTTGAAAAATGTATATTTTGTAGCACTCTAGATTCGCATTTGGGCTCATTGCTATGTCACAAATCACATCTATGACCATGTTTTCGCTCGCCCTGGAAGTAATTCCACACAAAGAAACGATCGTACGCTTAATTCATGGGTACTCTGTGGAAATCATTGGACGTCAACACCAAAATTTATCCAAAAATATATCGTCTCACATGTTTGTCAAAATGACAGTACCGAAGCCATCATGCGGAAGTCCAAACACTCCAGCTCGCCTCATGGCCAAAATTTTATTTCTAGGAGCGTACCTGTGGAAGATATTAAATGGGGCTGTTCCTCCAATTGGAAGTCGTTTCACGCCTGCAGTTCTGCTAACACTTTCAGTGATATCAACAAATACAGAACAGAGGGATCTCTGAGGTTGGCAGGACAAATCAACAAGTTATTTTATAAGGCAACCAGGATGCGGGCCTTCATCAGTTGTGAAATAGGTTGGCAGAACATGATAGAACTTCATAGAACAAGATGTGTTTGTACTAAAAAGGGTGTAATTAAGATTCAACAGGCTGTTAACGGGATGGGATGTTTCAGCCATGAAGAGAGGCTGCGTAATCTTAAGTTGTTCTCTTTAATTCTGAACATTTGAGGGGCTTAGTGACGGAAGTCCAAACGATTCCGAGGGAGATAGTCTTGATGGATAGAAAGTAAAGGTGGCCGTTTGTTGAAGGATCAAGTCAGGTTTAATAACCCAGGAGATTGTCAGAAGATTTGAAAAAAAAAGATCCTACCACTCGAGTGCTGGACGTCTGGGATGCACTGTCTGGAAGGATAGCTATGGAGTTATTGAATCGCAGATTCATACAGCTTGGAAACAGACAGTTTTGTGCAACTAGTGCTTGCCGAAAGTAATTGTAAACTAAACTCATCCGACTTGCCTGTCCCAAACCAGATTCCCACAAAACATTCCTATTCATGTACATATCTAAGTGCTTTTGTAAACGTAATGTCGTAGAGAATTGTTGAGAACTACCAGGGGACGAACAGTGTTCTTCTAGAAGATACTATTTTATTTGCAAACAAAAGCTGTGACAACCAACAAACGAACGCTTGATTGTATACGAACCTCGGGGTCTGTTGATCTTTATACATTTTTTTATCATGTTTCCTTCCATCTTATCAGCGTGTCCAACGATGTTAGTTAGGGTTATCTCAGTAGACCTATACAGGCTTAGTTCCTGTTATTTCTCTTTAGATTACAAAATTAGATTAGATTATTTACAGTGTGGAAACAGGCCCTTCAGCCCAACAAGTCTACACTGACCCGCAACATATCCAGACCCATTCCCCTAAACCGTCACGCAACACCACGGACAATTTAGCATTCCCAATTCTCCTCACCCACATATTTTTGGAATGTGAGAGGAAACAGCAGCACCCGGAAGAAAACCAAGCAGACACGGGGAGAATGTGCAAACGCCACTCAGTCGCTTCTGGCGAGATTGAACCCCGGTTTCTAGCGCTATAAGGCAGCAGTGCTAACCACTGTGCCACTGTGCCACCGTGCCGCCCACCTCTCTACAGCTGCCACTATAACCTTTCCTACAATAAACTTAATCTTATTCTAATCTGTCATGATAGATATTTGCTCTCACATTTACCAAAATGGTCTTTCATTTCAGGCTAACCCTGCTCGCTACTAATTCAGTAAGTGCGGTCACATTTTGCCATAATAGTCTCCAGCAACCTGACATGCTGACCCTGCTAACTGCTGATTAAATATTTACAATTACGTCCTTCCAACGTTGATCTTCAGCAGGCGAGTCTACCTTCACTGATTGTTGCTATCTTATTCTGTCTCAATGATCTTTTAGCTTCAGCCTGACTCCGCTAATTGGTGTCATTCCACAGTCCCATTGATACATCATCTTGATTAGTGTAACATTTCACCGACCCCTTGCAATAGTTCACTAATGGTCTTTATGGTTTAGCCCTTCTCGTGCATTTATACTCATTATTTCCCGTAGGAACTGGTATAGCCGTAAATATCTCATCTCTCGGATGTTCCTTTAACATTGAAACCACCCTCTGTTGAAACTATTGCCTCACATTTTATTATATCACCAGCCTTTCACGATAAAACGTGTCCCGAGTCTAGAAAGTCAATGCAAACAACACAACATTAATTCTATCCACATACCTCTTGATTTTATACGTCTCTATAAGCTCATATGTCCACTTCGTATATCCCAGTGAGAAATATCCCATTCTATCCAGCTTTTCAGTGTAACTCAAACCTTCCACAGAGCAGCATCTTTGTCAATCTCATCTGAACTCTCTCGAGTTCAATAACAGGGCGAGCAGAACTGAACACAGTATTGCAGAAGATGTCTCAGCGATACTCTGTTCAATATTAACGTGACATCCTAACTCCTACTCTCAAAGAATTGTGAGGTGGGAAACCTCAGAGAATTTACAGAGTACGACATTGGCTATGGAAAGCGTTGTATCATTCTGAGCTGCAGGGCTCCTCCAGAAAATGTGAGCTTCCTTTTGGTTGCCTTATATATGCGGCAGAGAAGATAAAAATAGACTTCTTATGCTGGAATCAAAAAACAGACAATCAGCCATGCAGCATCACGATGTGGAGGAGTTGTTTTTCCAGTTCTAACGCATCTTCAGGACTACGAATAGGTACAGGGGAGCTGCAGACAATGGGGGTTGCAGGGATACGGTGGTGAAGTGGGGATAGGTAAAGTCATGTGGAGGGTACGAACTGTTTTGTCAAGGGGAGGAATGAATCTGGTTGGTGGCAGGGAGGAGTGGATGGGAGGCGGCGCTGGGAAGGGAGTCCAC
>NW_025215332.1:44918-49603 GCF_004010195.1 Chiloscyllium plagiosum
CGCAGATATGCCCAGGAAATAACCTAACGATGCTGTACCGTCTCTTAAGTCTGTTCAAGATCCTGACCTTGATGACTGCCCTCCAAGATCTGCAGCCCCCCTACGAGAACCACCTGGCGATGGTTCCAGCCAGCAGACTCCACCTCAGGGTCTGCTAAACCATCGATAGCAAATCGTACCTGCAACCAACTGAAGCAAGAAGCCCCAAATGACAACGGCCGCTCCAAGAGAGAAAGTCATCCAGGGCCTGCTCGCAATGTCCCCAGGATGGATGATGAGTCAGACGATGAGCGGTTTGGCGTAGGATCATCTTACCAGGTCGTTCTGCAATCCCAAACGGTTGAAGTTGCAGTCCAGAAGGGTGCGCAGTGCTTTTCCACAGACCATGAACCATGAAGGATTTGGAAAGTCCCAATGGGCAGTTGCCTGACCCACGCAAGGCTCGAGGAAATAAGCTACAATTAAAATCTTCACAGCCTTTGTCTTTGAGAGTGTGATAAGGAACAGTGTAAGACGAGTAGATGAATTATGCTCAGGGACCTTGAACAAGGCATTTTTGTCAAGTGCATGTGGTCCCTCTGCAATGCAGAGGTTAAAATTAATAAAGCTCATTTTGGTTGCTCTTGTTAATAGTTGAGTCGAGTCAATTTAATTTCCCCGACAGACCAAAGTGCTTTTCCTCCCCCTGTAATTCAGATAGCGCTCCACCACACCATCTGTTTTTCCGTTCCACTGCTCTAACGTCCCACTCCCAATGCAATAAATCAGTTCCCCCCTTGTCCTCATAACCCACTCCATCAGTCTCCGCATAGAACACACCATCAAGGAACAGTCCCGCCAACTCCAGATAGACCTCATCACGAAGGACAGCTTTCCCTTGACACGCCTCTTTTGCCTTCTGAGTGGACTGTTCCCTTCAACTGTTCTTGGTTTGCACCATTCTTCAAACCAACCCCCATGAAACCCAACAAACCTTTCCCTGCAACCGGAAAAGATGCAAAATCTGTTCGTACACCACTCCTCTCACCTCCGTCCAGTACCCCGCAAAAGTATTTCCAGGTGAGACAGAGATTCCCCTGCCTTTCTTCCAACCTAGCTTACTGCATCAGGTGCATCTCTACATCGGGAAAACTGAACTTAACATAGGGATCGGTTGAGTGAGAATTGTATCCAGGACCACAAACGTCTACAGAACCTCCTAGACACCGTACGTTTTAATTCCCATTACTACTTCGTTTCCCACATGACCATCCTTGGCCTCCTCCATTGCCTCAACGTGACCATATTAAGTTGGAGGAACGACATCTTCCGCCTGGGCAGCTTCCAGCCTGGGGCGTCCAAAATTAAGATATTCAATTTAAGATAGCCTTATTCCCATCCCCCGACTCCATCCACTTTCGCCATCCCTTCCATTTCTTCCTGCCACCAAATGGATTAATTCCTCCCATTGACCAAGAAGGCCGTACCCTCTACTTGTCTTCACATCTCCCCATTTCAAAAGGCTGTCCCCTCCACCTCCATGATCTGCATCTTCCCCACACCCGCAGACTTGAAGGTGTATTATTTATTTGGCTGAACAGACTTGATGGGCAGAAGGGGTTCTTCTCTCCTGTGCGATTTTACTATTCTATTTAATCACATTTTATCATAATGCTAAAATACATTATAACCAACATGCCATTATGAGCTGGGATGGTTCTGCAAGAGAGAATGCTCCCTTCACTTATTGAGAATTTCCCAAGATGATTTAATTCGTGATATGCTTGCTTCAGTTGTAAGGGCAAAATGCAATTTTTGTGTTCGAGCATCAGTGTAAGAACAGTCGTTGCCTCATTTTCAGCTGATACGCACCTGATAACAATGTAATATTTGGAGCACAAAATTCCAGTCCAGTTAGAATGCTAATCTATGGTATCTTTTCAGATGGAAATTACCTTGGGACTTTCAACTTTAACGGTTGATCGCATGAAAGCCAATAATTCTATCACATAAAACACAACACAAAATTGAGGTGTTTTACAAGGCTGACATTTCAAAGTGATATTAAGATTGTACAACATCCTCAATGGAACTGTCCAATGAAAGCAAAATTGAGACAACGTCTTGTGAGAGTCGCTTTGCAAGCAGTTGTTTTTCCAAGGTACAATAAGTACAAGACAACTAACAGCCCTTAGAACTCAATATCGAGTTCACCAAAGTCTGAGTGTGAATACATTTTTGCCAGCCTATTACTTAGCATTACATGGCCAGAACATTTCCGCAGGTAGCTTGCCTTCAGTAAGTAAACACATTTTCAATTCTTCATTTCTTTTTCACATTACCGCATATCGAGCTGTTTTTGTTTTATGGCTCGCTCGAAATAGGCCCTTTGGCTGCCTGCCATTTTCTCTCTCTCCTTCTGGGCTCCATCCCCACGCAGTAGATTATTCATTCTAACCAAACCACTCAAAAAGGTCTTCAGAACAACTGTCACCTTTGCTTAGTAGTTGCCAGTTATGGAAACCTTACCTCGCCTCACAGTATTCTCTTTATTTGTGCACACAGATACTGTTATACCTGCTGATTTTCACCAGCAATTTTGCATTGTTTGCTTCAGTTAGTTATTCTTGAAGATTCTTTGTTTTAGAGCCCCCGACTAAACATGTCAGTTCATTTGCATCAAAAGAGGTGCTTTTCAGAAGGCAGCTCAGTGGATCTCCTCAGATCACTTTTAAGAAAAACCACGATATTCTCCAGTGGTACATGACTTTGGTTAGGTTGCAGCTGGAGTACGAGAACACATCCCTCTCTGCATCAAATATGCTGAAGTGGAGATGGTCGACAGAGTAAGCTTTCAGGCAGAGATAATGAACAGCAAACTGTCCTAGTCCATCCACTTTAGCGTTACAGTCAAGAAAGAAAAACAACACATCTCCTTCTTCAGTAGCCAAAGGAAATTCGGCATGTCCATAGAGTTTCCATTCAATGTTTTATAAAGATAGCACAGAAAACATCCGATTGGGATGCATCACAGTGTGGCAACGCAACTGCTTTTCCCAAGATAAAAGAAATTCCAGAGAATTGTGAATCTACACCATTTCATACTGCAAATCAACCTTCCATTCATTGATTCCATCTACACTTCTCACTGCCTCCAGAAAGGAACCGATATTATCAACGACACTGCCCACCTCTTTTCGTCCTCTCTACCATCCTCTTCCATTGGACAGAATATGAACACGTTTGCATACACGGAAGAACAGATTCAAGAACAATTTCTTCTCTGCTGTTACTACTGACCTGACCTCTTTATCGTTCATGCTGATCGCTCTCTGCAACTTATCGCCAACTGTAACATGTATGGTGAACTCTGTTCGAAGATGTTGGTGCACTTATATAGTATGAACAGCCTGAAGAGCTCATAAGACAATACATTTTCAAAGTATCTCAGTGTAAGAGATAATAGACATAAAAGTAACAATATCACACCATTTATCTTAGTCATTTTAAGCAATGCACATGACGATGTGTGATTACCTCTGCTTTCTGTCCACTGATACAGCTAAACCAGCTGCAATTGCAGTTAAACCTACTTTCGCCATATGATTTCTGAAACACCTCCAATGTACATATGTATATTTCAAGGCAATGTTTTGATCTTCTGCCATGGAATATACAAACATAGAGGTCTACAGCTCAGAAACAAAAAAATACTTCCGTAGATGCTGTCTGCACTACTAATTATAGAAGAAAGCCCGACCCGTTCTGATTCTATTTTACGGGAATTCACGCATCGCCATGCATATCTTGGCATTATAGTTACACATATAAATCAATTTTACGTCTTCTGAGGGTCTCTGATTAAAAACCGCAACAAGCAGTGAATTCCAGAATTGTCTCCTTCGTTGCCCGTTTGTTTTTCTTCTGATTCCCTCTGAACATCTAGCTCCTCATTTACCTAACTAATATATGTACCTCTCCGTCTCCACAGCGTTGTACCTCCCATATTTCCCTCAGGTTCAACTAAATCATTCAATTCTCTCTCATGACAGAAACGCACAGTTGTCGAGTTGAACGATGATGACTTCATATTTTTCCTGTTCACATATACACTCCAACGGCAAATCTCCTAATCTATTGTTCAAATCAAAGGTTACATTCATATATGCACGAGAGAGACACCCTGTTCCATTTGCAATTTAGTTACTGAATATTTACATATAGGTGATGGACACTGAAAAAAAACAAGTTGAGCAAGAAAACGTTTGTTTCCCAAACAAAGTTATTAAAAGTTAGTTACAAAGACAGATATGTGTATTTATTCCCAAAATTAACAGTGGGGTGGCTGAGTGGTTTGCGTTGCTGTCTCTCACTGTCAGGGACTTGAGCCCTCTTTCAACTTTGGGAGTTTCTGTGGAGTTTGCTATAAATCTAGTCTGTGTAGTTCTACTTGGCACTCTGGGTTCTTCCCACAGGCAAAAGAGTTACAGTATAGTCATCATAAATAAAAAGTTTTGGGAATTGAATGAGAGGAATGGATATGGGTGAGATGCTCTTCGGAGAGTCATTACAGACTGAATTACTCAAATGGCCTCGATCTGCACTGTCAGGATTCTATGAGTTCATTTAAATACCGGAAAGGACTCGAGAGGACGAAAACCATACTCCTGTTCACATATTGCTAATGGCACATTTTATGCTTGTGT
>NW_025215332.1:77874-91528 GCF_004010195.1 Chiloscyllium plagiosum
GTGAGTGACCCTCACCCTGCTGAATAAACAAATCCCAGTACAGCTACACAGTGAGTGACCCTTACCCTGCTGAATAAACACATCCCAGTACAGTTACACCGTGAGTGACCCTCACCCTGCTGAATAAACAAATCCCAGTACAGCTACACAGTGAGTGACCCTTACCCTGCTGAATAAACACATCCCAGTACAGTTACACCGTGAGTGACCCTCACCCTGCTGAATAAACAAATCCCAGTACAGCTACACAGTGAGTGACCCTTACCCTGCTGAATAAACACATCCCAGTAAAGCTACACAGTGAGTGACCATCACTCTGCTGTATAAACACATCCCAGTACTGTGACACAGTGCGTGACCCTTACGCTGCTGAATATACACATCCCAGTACAGTTACATTTTGAGTGACCCTCACCCTGCTGAATAAACACATCCCAGTGCAGTTACACTCTGAGTGACCCCATACCCTGCTGAATAAACACATCCCAGTACAGTTACACAGTGAGTGACCCTCACCATGCTGAATAAACACATCCCAGTACTGTTACACAGTCAGTGAATCTCACCATGCTGAATAAACACATCGCAGTCCAGTTACACAGTGAGTGACCCTCACCATGCTGAATAAACACATCCCAGTACAGTAACACAGTGAGTGACCCATACCCTGCTGAATAAACACATCCCTGCACAGTTACACAGTGAGTGACCCTTCCCCTGCTGAATAAACACATCCCAGTCCAGTTACACAGTGAGTGACCATCACCCTGCTGGATAAACACATCCCAGTACAGTTACACCGTGAGTGACTCTCACCCTGCTGGATAAACACATCCCAGTACAGGTACACAGTGAGTGACCCTCACCCTGCTGAAGAAACACATCCCAGTACAGTTGTACAGTGTGTGATCCTTACCCTGCTAAATAAACACATCCCAGTCCAGTTACACAGTGAGTGAATCTCACCGTGCTAAATAAACACATCCCAGTACAGTTACACACTGAGTGACCCCATACCCTGCTGAATAAACACATCGTAGTACAGTTACACAGTGAGTGACCATCATCATGCTGAATAAACATATCCCAGTACAGTTACACAGTGAGTGAACCGATATCCTGCTGAATAAACACATCCTTGCACAGTTATACAGTGAGTGACCCTCACCATGCTGAATAAACACATCCCTGCACAGTTATACAGTGAGTGACCCTTCCCCTGCTGTGTAAACACATCTCTGCACAGTTACACTGTGAGTGACCCTTACCCTGCTGTGTAAACACATCCCTGCACAGTTACACACTGAGTGACCCTTACCCTGTGTTTTAAAAAATTCTCAAGGTCAGGTTCGTAGGAGAGTAGTCTGACACAGAACAAACGACCAAGAGGCGAGTCTGCTAGAATATGGGCATTTTATTCCCCGCAGCGTCGCCAGAACGGGTCTGGCTTATACTCACTCTACATGTTACCAAAACTGGGAGCCGTCAGTTCTCGTAGAGCGGTTGCCAACAACCCACGCTCGGCGGTTAAACGTAACCCCGGAGCAGACTCACCGAACTGGAGACTTTTCCAGCTGATATACTCTAACAGCAGAGCAAGGCTAAAAAACACATTCCATTCTGGTTACATACAGATAAGAAGATTCACACGGGACTAAGCAACACCTCCATTCCGGTTAGATTCACACATGTATTGGGACATAATTTTTAACCGTTTCACCACATTCCACTGCTTGGAATTTTACACCACACCCTGCTGTGTAAACACATCCCTGCACAGTTACACACTGAGTGACCCTTACCCTGCTGTGTAAACACATCCCAGCACAGTTACACAGTGAGTGACGCTTACCCTGCTGTGTAAACACATCCCTGCACAGTTACACACTGAGTGACCCTTACCCTGCTGTGTAAACACATCCCAGCACAGTTTCACAGTGAGTGAACCTTACCCTGCTGTGTAAACACATCCCAGCACAGTTACACAGTGAGTGACCCTTACCCTGCTGTGTAAACACATCCCTGCACAGTTACACACTGAGTGACCCTTACCCTGCTGTGTAAACACATCCCTGCACAGTTACACAGTGAGTGACCCTTACCCTGCTGTGTAAACACATCCCAGTACAGTTACACAGTGAGTGACCCTCACCCTGCTGTGTAAACACATCCCTGCACAGTTACACAGTGAGTGACCATTACCCTGCTGTGTAAACACATCCCTGCACAGTTACACAGTGAGTGACACTCCCCCTGCAGAATAAACACATCCCTGTACAGTTACACAGTGAGTGAACCCATATCCTGCTGAATAAACACATCCCAGTACAGTTACACACTGAGTGACCCCATACCCTGCTGAATAAACACATCCTAGTACAGTTACACAGTGAGTGACCCTCACCATGCTGAATAAACACATCCCAGTACAGTTATACAGTGAGTGACCCTTACCCTGCTGTGTAAACACATCCTTGCACAGTTATACAGTGAGTGACCCTTACCCTGCTGTGTAAACACATCACAGCACAGTTACACAGTGAGTGACCCTTACCCTGCTGTGTAAACACATCCCAGCACAGTTACACTGTGAGTGACCCTTACCCTGCTGTGTAAACACATCCCTGCACAGTTACACAGTGAGTGACCCTTACCCTGCTGAATAGACACAGTACAGTTACGGAGTGATTTTTTTGTTCACTTCTGGAATGTGAATGTTCCTGGCTTAGCCCTCATTTCTTGCCCATCCCTAGTTCCCTCTTGAGAAGTTGGTAGTGAGCCACGTTCTTAAACCTCTACAATCTATGTGGTGTGTGTCGACCCACAATGTCTTCAGGGATAGATTTCAGCATTTCGACCCAACGATGCTAAAGAAATGATATCTTTCCAAATTATACTGGTGAGTTTCTTGGAAGGGAAGGGAAGGGTGGTGTTCCAATGTATCTACTGTCTTTGTTCTTTTCGATTGATATGCTTGTGGGTTTGGACAATGCTGTCTGGGGATTTTGGTGAATTTCTGCAGTGCATCTTGTTGATAATACACACTGCTGACACTGTGTGTTCGTGGTGGAGAGAGTGGATGCTTGTGGATGTGGTGCCAGTCAAGTGGCCTCCTCTGTCCTGGATGGACAAAGTTAAAAATCTCACAACACCAGGTTATAGTCCAACAGGTTTATTCGGAAGCATACAAGCTTTCAGAGTGCTGTTCCTTCATCTTTTCATGAACTACCTGATGATGGAGCAGCACTCTGAAAGCTTGTGCTTCCAAATAAACCTGTTAATCTGTAACCTGGTGTTGTGTGATTTTTAACCGTGTCCACCCCAGTCCCACACCGGCACCTCCACATCTTGTGCTGGATGGTGTCAAACTTCTTGAGTGTTGTTGGAGCTGTACTTATCCAGGTAAGTGGGGAGTATTTCATCACACACCTGACTTCTGCCTTGTGGCTGGTGAAAAATCTCACATACAGACACATGCACATGTATCCAATTACACACACACACACACACGTACACAGCCGCGCACACGCGCGCGTACGCATGCACACACACACGTACACACTCATATATACTACACCTACTATACCATACCGTACAGTGTTTTGTTTTGACGGCAGCGCCGGCAAGGTAGGTAGCATTTGAGCTCCTGGGCCCGTCCACTCCAACCCAGCTGCTTCCTCCCAGCTTTCCTCATTCTTTTTGTCTTCTTTCTTGTTTTATCTTTATCTTCCACTTGCTGGCCTTGGCTGAGAAGGTGTTATTGTGGAGTCTGACTGCCAGACTGGGATTCTTGGTAAGGAGGTGGCGGCCTGACCTGGTGAGCCACTGGCAGCTCCAGTTCAGGGAGGGCTGGGGCCAGGGTCACCTGGCTATCGGTGAGGAGACACTGGCAGCTCCTGCTTGAGGTAGGCCGGCGGCCAGGGAGTCCTGGTTATCAGTCAGGAGGCACTGGCAGCTCCTGGCTCAGGGAGGGCCGGGGCCAGGGTCACCTGGCTATTGGTGAGGAGACACTAGCAGCTCCTGCTTGAGGTAGGCCCGCGGCCGGGGAGTCCTGGTTATCAGTGAGGCAGCAGCGATAGCTCCTGGTTGAGGTAGAGCTGGAGCCTGGGACTCCTGGTTATTGGTGGAGAGGCACTGGCAGCTCCTGCTTCAGATCGGGCTGGGGCTGGTGACTCCTGGTTGTCGGTGAGGCAGTGGCAGCTCCTGGTTGAGGTTGGGCAGGGGCTGGGGACTCCTGGTTATCGGTGAGGCAGCAGCAGCAGCTCCTGGTTGAGGTAGGGCCAAAACCTGGGTGTCTTGGTTCTCAGTGAGGCAGTGGCAGCTCCTGGTTCAGATGCGGGGGTGGGGGGGGGAGCTGGAGGGTTCTAAACATCAGTGACGCAGAAGGGGCAGCAGAGCAGCTTTTTCCTGATTGCAGGGCAAGTGCAGGTTGGCGTTGGCAGTGGTGCCAGCGCAGTGGGCCCATCAGCGAAGGGATGAGGCAATGGAGGAGCATGTGTAAGTAAACTGGCTCTGTGCTAATGGCATCGAGAGTGTGTTGCCGGAAAAGCACAGCAGGTCAGGCAGCATCCAAGGAGCAGGAGAATCAACATTTCAGCCATAAGCCCTTCTATACATTCTATCTCTGACACACAAACAGACATATGCACACTCTCACATACACAGGCAGACATAGACATTCACATGCACAGGCACACAGACAAACACTCACAGAGACATTCACACACACACTACTGAAGGAAAGCCAAACTCTGTGTTTTCTTTTAAGTCACCTGTTTCTGCAGACAGCAAAGACAGAGCGCTCCTGAGTGTAAATGCTCCCAAGGTTTTCTCTGTAACTTGTTCAAAGCCACATGCTATTCAGCGACTTGAGAAGGAATCACATCATTGACAGCAAGCAGAAGACTGTGATATTATGAAGGTGTAGGTGTTTACTGTATCTTTCAGAGAGAGTGGAACATGGTTGGACTTAACAAGCACAGAGAGTGCTGAACAATTTAAAAATGTAACATTTGGCTGTGAAGCAAATAGCTCGAGCTGAGTTGCCATGGTACACAACAAATTCAAATCTAGCCAATCAGTTTACATTATGCCCCAAGATACCAAAATCTTGTCATTTATCTCAAGAGGGTTGGAATATAAAAGCAGCGATGTGCTACTGAGACTTTATAAAGCTCTGGTTAGTCCCCATTTGGAGTACTGTGTCCAGTTTTGGGCCCCACACCTCAGGAAGGACATACTGACACTGGAGCGTGTCCAGCAGAGGTTCACACAGATGATCCCTGGAATGGTAGGTCTAACATACGAGGAACGGCTGAGGATCCTGGGATTGTACTCATTGGAGTTTAAGGGGCGATCTAATAGAAACTTACAAGATAAGACATGGCTTGGAAAGGGTGTCCTTTAGGCGGGAAGACTAGGACCCGTGGGCACAGCCTTAAAATTAGAGGGGGTCAATTCAGAACAGAAATGCAGAGACATTTCTTCAGCCAGAGAGTGGTGGGCCTGTGGAATTCATTGCCGCGGAGTGCAGAGGAGGCCGGGACGCTAAATGTCTTCAAGGCAGAGATTGATAAATTCTTGATGTCACAAGGAATTAAGGGCTACGGGGAGAATGCAGGTAAGTGGAGCTGAAATGCCCATCAGCCATGATTAAATGGCGGAGTGGACTTGATGGGCCAAATGACATTACTTCCACTTCTATGTCTTATGGTCTTATCCAATCAAACTTGAATTTTAATGTTTTGATGACATCAAACCAATGAGACAGTTCGATGTTTTGGGGTATATAAAATCGGGTATTTTGAATAGTTAGCCAGAGCAGCAAAGAACACCAACAGACTGTGCCCACAGAACTGAAAGGTATCTGTGCATATGAAATCTGAAAAGCACAAGACCAAAGAAAAGATGACCCAGGAAAATACAGAGGAAAATCAACACCGCTGACTGGGTTTGAAATTTGAATATTCTGTTAAACTTAATTGGGGGCTTGTATTGATTCAATATATTGTTGTAGAGTGGGAGGTCAATAAATTGATCAGACAAAGGAGGATTACAGTGTAGATAGTTGTTGTTTAATGTTCTCTTTGTTCTTACTTGGAGCTAAAGAATAAATTGTCAATTTTCTTTAAATAGTGGGATTTGGTAACTCTTTGTCACTCAGATTTTAACAGATTATGAGGTGAGATGAGTTTCTCTGGGTGTCTGTTTGAATTTAGCAGAAGCGTTTACCCTGTGTTGTAACAATTTGGGGACTCAGGTCTGTGATCGAACAGGTTCAGACAGATTCAGTCTGAGATTTGGACAGATTTGAATAGATTTGGGGTATGATAAAGCTCAGTAGATTTAAACACTTGCCAGTTAGTGTCCTAGATCTTTAAATAAAATGTAGGTGAGACAATTGGTTTAATTTCGGTTACGTGTTGTTGGTTAAATTAAAAGTAAGAGAAATGACACTTAAGATTGCTAAAGAGTTCTGGGGTTTGAAGATGATTCTCAAATTTGCCAAGAAAGTTTAGAAGGGAAGAAAAAGACCTTACTCTTAGAATTAGCAAACAGTTTAGACATGGGTTTAACCAAGGACAAAAGTAAAGCTGAAATTGTAAGGGAATTACTCAAACACCTCGGTCCGTCAGAGAAACAGACAAGTGCAGTAGAGGTAGAAAAACCTAAATGACAATTGAGGAAAATGGAGTTAAAGATAAAGGGAGAGAAGGAGAGAGAGAGAGAGAGGAAAAAGAGAGAGAAGGTTCTTAGCTGAGCAAAGAGAGAGAGAAAGAGAGAAGGAAGAAAGGGAGAGACAAAAAGACAGAGAATTTGAACTTGAGAAGTTGTGGCTTCATCAGCAAAGGCGGAAGTGGGTATTGCAGATGCTGGAGATTAGAGTTTAGATTAGAGTGGTGCTGGAAAAGCACAGCAGGTCAGGCAACATCCGAGGAGCAGGAAAATCGATGTTTCAGGCAAAAGCTCTTCATCAGAAATGAAGGGTTTTTTGCCCGAAATGTCGATTTTTCTGCTCCTCGGATGCTGCATGACCTGTTATGCTTTTCCAGCACTATTCTAATCATGACTTCATCAGAAAAGTCAAGTTAACAAGCTGGAGATTAAAAGAGCATGTAGTGATATATCCAAATATGTCAAAACTCTGAAATAGTTTGATGAGAAAGATGTTGAAGCCTTCTTTACTTCATTTGAAAAATTGGTTAGAGAGATGGAGTGGTTTGAGGACTTGTGGGTAATGCTAGTTCAGACTATGCTGGTAGGTAGAGTGAATGAGGTATTTGCAGTGCTGACAGATGAGGGGTCAAGAGATGATGAAGAGGTCAAACCAGCAGTTTTAAGTGCTTATGAATTGGTACCAGAAGCATATGGACAGTGGTTTAGAAACATAAAGAAGCAATCAGGTCAGATGTATGTTGAATTTGAAAGAATTAAGCATAGTCATTTTGATAGATGGATGCGGGCCTCAACAATAGATAAGACCTATGAGACTGTCAGGGAGATTATTCTGCTGCAGGAGTTTAAAACCTCACTTCCAGAGATGGGAAGAATTCACATGGAGGAACAGAAAGTTTAGGAAGTGAGAAAGGCAGCAGATCTAGCAGATGAGTACATGTTGGGGCATAAGGCAAGCTTCTGGCTAGAATTTCATCCTGTGAGGGATAGAAGTTGGGAGAAGGGGAGATCCTACACTATGAAACAAAGAGTAGAGGACACTGGTAAGAGCTTACCGCAGGATAAAGAAGAAGCCCAAGAGGGTGGAAAAGGCTCCAAGTGTTTCTACTGTGGTAAAGTGGGCCACATAAAGTCAGTGCTGGTCTTAAAGAAAGGCACTGTGGGAAAAGATGTGGTAAAAGAAGCTAAGCCAGTGGTATTAGTGAAGGTAGTAAAGGAAAATTGGAAAGAAAAGTTGAGGAGCTGCAGGAGACTGCACAGCCAAGGCAGGGGCTGACTGTACAGTTCGTGCCTGATCTCTATAAAGACTTCGCCTCTGTGGGTAAAGTTTACTTAGAAAGAACAGGGGAGAATGAGGAAGTTACAATTTTGAGAGATACAGGATCAAACCAGTCTCTAATAGTAAGAGATGAACAAATTTACATTCTTTCTGACCTGTTGTCTGAGAGAGTGCTAATTTATGGGATAGATTGACAGAAATTTAGTGTTCCCCAATGTAGGATCAGATTGGAGTGCCAACTGAAGACTGGAGACGTAATTGGCAGAGTGTCAGTTCCAGGAATCCATTATGTTCTTGGGAATGATTTTAGCAGGGTCCAGAAGTGGGAGTGCCACCCTTGTTGTGGGAAAAACCCAAGTTTGGTAAAATTCTGGAATCCATTATTTTAGGATGAGATTTCTAAATTCTTGGAAGTGCAGGGTCAGATTAGAACAAGTCAGCATGGATTTAGTAAGGGAGGTCATGCCTGACAAACCATTCACCGCAGAACAATCAACAGACAGGAGTATTCCCTCCCAGTCAGAGAACTCTTCAGTGGTCCAGAACATTTGACCTCAGATCTTCGGGTGACCTTCCTCCAGGGCAGACTTCGGGACAGGCAACAACGAAAAGTGGCCAAGGAGAGGCAGATAGCCAAGTTCAGTACCCATGGGGATGGCCTCAACCGGGACTTTGGGTTCATGTCACACTACAGGTGACCCCATTACACTAGACACAGACACAGACACAGACAGACACACTCAGACCCTCTCTCATACACTCATACATACACTCCCACACACACCCTCTCACAGACTTAAATCCCTTGACACTCACACTTACATACATACACATATCCTCTCACAGACACTCATAACCCTCCCCCCCCACCACACACACCCCACATGCACACATACACATATAAGTTTGTGGGGTGAATCTGTACTTGCAAAATTACATTTTATTTTGCTCAAAAACTGCATGAATCCATGTAAGATTCTGTCAATCTGTTTTTTAGATTCAAATCAGTCTGACCATTGTGGCACAAACAGCCTCACAGAGAGTTAACACCTTCAATACCTTATCTGGGCCGACATGACACCAATTGTTAAAGTGCTCTTGAAAATGTAACTTTTAAAAGAAGTTTTGCGATTTACATATGAAAGAACTGAAACCAACATGGTCATTCCAAAAGATGAGAGACTTAGCAAACAATCCAGGTCTTTTTCAATTTCTAATTTCAGTTACATCACACTGTAAACGTTTGCTATAAATTCTGTGTCTTACAATCTTATTCTCCACAATCACCTGATGTAGGAGCAGCACTCCGAAAGCTAGTGCTCCCAAATAAACCTGTTGGACCATAACCTGGTGTTGTGTGATTTTTAACTAAGTAAAGGATGACTTGGTGATGGGATAGCAGCCTCTGTGAACTATTTCAGTGGTGACGAGAGAAAAAAATGGAGAATCCTAAAAACATTCACTCGCAACCGTCATCTTTGAGCTGTGGTAAGCATTTCGAACATCGTGCTGTTATTTGGGAAGCTTGACTCGTTTAAATCTGCCATCGAAGACTGGGGCCCAGTGTGTGGAAAGAATGAATTATTTTTTCCAGGCAAATAACATTGGTGACAGATGAAAAATGAGTAATTCTCCAGACAGCTGGTAGACC
The DNA here is from genome assembly GCF_004010195.1 of Chiloscyllium plagiosum. Taxonomy (NCBI): domain Eukaryota; kingdom Metazoa; phylum Chordata; class Chondrichthyes; order Orectolobiformes; family Hemiscylliidae; genus Chiloscyllium; species Chiloscyllium plagiosum. The sequence continues at coordinate 87,480 of NW_025215332.1, forward strand.
TGCAGCTTTTTCAGTTAATAGGAACCTAATGTCTCATGAGGCACCATATAACAAAAGTTTCAAGAATTGATGGATTTACTTAAGGAATACTATGATCCATAGCCTCCTCTAATTCTGAGATGCTATCGGTTTTATTTGGCAATTCTAGAGCCACAGGCATTCGTATCAGGATTTTTGATGAGGTTTAGGCGACTGGCAGAGGTGTGAGATTTTGGTTTAACCCTTAATGAGAAGCTGAGAGACCGTTTGATATGTGGGAATAATGATGTAACAATACAAAACCTGCTTACTAGCTGAAGCCCAACTAGACTTCAAACAGTCACTACAACTGACTTTCTCATTACAAAATGCACCCTTCCCACAGAGGGTGGTGGGCGTTTGGAATGCGTTGCCAGCAGGGGTGGTAGAGGCGGCACGGTAGATTCATTTAAGATGCGCCTGGACAGATGTATGAGTAGGTGGGGAGCTTAGGAATTGACCTACAGGTTTAGACAGCACACTTGGATCGGCTCAGGCTTGTAAGGCCGAAGGACCTGTTCCTGGGCTGTAAATTTTCTTTGTTCTTTGTTCTTCTTTGGAACATATGAGTTACAGAGTGTGCTGTTGGAAGTGGACACCATCACCAGTCTGACAGAGCTTGGGGAACACAACTTGAGCGATGGCAATTGCATAGTCTTACTCAGGACATATCCTGAACACAGGGTCTCTCAGTCACCCAGCAGCAAAACCCCAAAACAAAGTTAAGCCTAGGCCAAATGGTTAACATTTTCTTCAGGATTGGCAAACCATTGTATTTGCTGCTGATATGTGAATTGCAGATAGCAAAATGGTTTCAGTAGACCAGAATTGAGGAAGTGAACTCATAGGTTGTATCCAGAAGAATGCACTCCCTGGAAAGCCCACCTACATCTGGCCTGGAACAGTTAAATTGCTCAGCATAGAGTCAAAGAGATGTACAGCATAGAAACAGACCCTTCGGTCCAAACCATCCATGCTGACCAGATATCCCAACCCAATCTAGTCCCAACTGCCAGCACCCTTCCTATTCATATACCCATCCAAATGCCTCTTAAATGTTGCAATTATACCAGCCACCACCACTTCCTCTGGCAGCTCATTCCATACCCGTACCACCCTCTGTGAGAAAAAGTTGCCCCTTCGGTCTCTTTTATATCTTTCCCCTCACACCCTAAACCAATGCCCTCTAGTTCTGGACTCGCCGACTCCAGGGAAAATACTTTGCCTATTTACCCTATCCATGCCCTTCATAATTTTGGAAACGTCTATAAGGTCACCCCTCAGCCTCCGACGGTCCAGAGAAAACAGCCCCAGCCTGTTCAGCCTCTCCCTATGGCTCAAATCCTCCAACCCTGGCAACATCCTTGTAAATCTTTTCTGAACCCTTTCAAGTTTCACAACATCTTTCAGATAGCAACATCCAAATCAGAACCGATTAAAATAAACATCTTGTGAATTGGTCGTCTGGTTCTCATGGAGTTGAGAGTGTGTTGCTGGGAACAGGTCAGGCAGCATCTGAGGAGCAGGAGAATCAACATTTCAGGCAAAAGTCCTTCATCAGGAATGGAGGTCAATATTGGTGCAACTGTATCAGTGATTACAGAACCAGTTCACAAGTTTGTGCAAGAGTTTGGCACGGTGGCACAGTGGTTAGCACTGCTGCCTCACAGCGCCAGAGACCCGGGTTCAATTCCTCCTCAGGCAACTGTCTGTGTGGAGTTTGCACGTTCTCCCTGTGTCTGCGTGGGTTTCCTCCGGGTGCTTCAGTTTCCTCTGACAGTCCAAAAATGTGCAACTTAGGTGAACTGGCCGTGCGAAATAGACCATAGTGTTAGGTGTAGGGGAATGGGTCTGGGTGGGTTGTGCTTCGCTGGCTCGGTGTGGACTTGTTGGGCCAAAGGACCTGTTTCCACACTGTAACTAATCTAATCAAGAACCTACACTGGGGAACAACTTTGCTACTGGTTTCATATGAGTAGCAGCTGATTGTAGTAAAAGATTCAGGCCCAAGCCTGGTGAGGTGAAATTTTTTTTTAGATTAGATTACTTACAGTGTGGAAACAGGCCCTTCGGCCCAACAAGTCCACAATGACCCTCTGAAGAGCAACCCACCCAGACCCATTCCCCTATATTTACCCCTTCATCTAACACTATACGGCCAGTTCACCTAAGTTGCACATTTTTGGACTGTCAGAGGAAACTGAAGCACCCGGAGGAAACCCACGCAGACACAGGGAGAACGTGCAAACTCCACACAGACAGTTGCCTGAGGAGGAATTGAACCCGGGTCTCTGGCGCTGTGAGGCAGCAGTGCTAACCACTGTGCCACCGTGCCAAACTTCTCACAATGTTTTTGAAATACCTGAATTCCTGGTGATTTATCCACCTTTATGCATTTTAAAACCTCCAGCACCTCTTCTCTAATATGAACTCTTTTCAAAACATCACTATTTATTTCCCCAGGTTTCGTAACTTTCTATGGCCTTTTGCACAGTGAATACTGACACTAAATGTTCATTTAGTATCTCAACCATTTCCTATGGTTCCACACACATTCTGTCCCTAGTTACTCTTTTGCCCTTCATGTGCTTATAAAATCTCTTTAGATTCTCCTTCACTCAATTTGCCAAAGCTATCTCATGTCCCCTTTTTGTCCTCTTGATTTCCCTCTTAAGTGTACTCCTCCTGCCTTTATACTCCTCTAGCTGTTCACTTGATCCCAGCTGCCCATACTTGACACATGCCTCTGTTTTGACTGTAGCTTCAATTTCTCTGGTAATCCAGCATTCCCTACACCTAGCATTAAAGTGGGTACTAAATGCTAGCCTTACCAGTGACTGACTCTCTCTTTGGATTGCTTGCCCCCTTTCTCCTGTCCCATGATTTTTTTATTACTAGGGTTTTAAAAAACAGTAATTTCTTTTCTTCAAGATTTTCACCTGGAGAGGCACCAGTACCCTCTGTCGAGATCTCATTGTTTTCTCGTTATTTTTCTCATTTTTGGATTGAAACTATGAGTGGAAGTTGTGATTTGAACTTTGTCCACCAGCTTCCTTGTAAAACAAAGGAGAATAAACAAACAAACTGATGTTCTCATATGGGAACTGTTCTGGAAAGATAATTACAAGTTAGTTACTTTTCTAGGAACATTTCAGACATTTTGACACCAAGATTTGCTATGCTGAAGGATTGGCAGTTGGTTGGATATTGCATTGGTTCATCAAGGGGAGGATGTTACTGCCAGCCAGCCACAGAGAATATGGATGAAAGCAAGCAAAACTATAGATTTGTTTCTTTTTGGTCAATGCTTAAAATCAGTGGAGAGACAACAAGCTAATGTTTTGAGTGTAGATGACTTCTTCATAAGTGTGATGATGATCAGAGCCATAGATTGAACTGGTTTTCACTGGGTTTTTAGGCAGAAGGCTGTGTGATTGGAAACTGTTGGGCTGGAAAACTATGTTCTTGACCTTTACACTCTGTAGTTCATATCCCGTTCAAGAATTGTTGAATGTTCTGAGAAACAAATGCTAATTTATATAAAATAAGTGAATATTCCTCAGAGCCTGGTGGAAGATGTATGCCTTGACCAGTGTGACTTCAGAATTTCAGCAACGTATTTACCTGCATACAATGCATTGTACTAGGCTTCTACAAAGAAATGGTACTTGGCGAATTTTGAGAAGATTTTGTAGCTCAGGATGAAGTTCTGGATGTAGGTTTGCTCGCTGAGCTGGAAGGTTTGTTTTCAGATGTTTGGCCACCATACTAGGTAACATCTTCAGTAAGCCTCCAGATGAAGCACTGCTGCTGTTTCCTGCTTTCTATTTATATGTTTGGGTTTCCTTGGGTTGGTGATGTCATTTCCAGTGTTGATGTCATTTCCTGATCTTTTTTCACAGGGGGTGGTAAATGGGATTCAAGTCAATGTGTTTGTTGATAGAGTTTTGGTTGGAATGCCATGCGTCGAGGAATTCCCGTGCATGTTTCTGTTTGATTCATCCGAAGATGGATGTGTTGTCCCAGTCAAA
>NW_025215332.1:92556-96243 GCF_004010195.1 Chiloscyllium plagiosum
CAGAATCCTTTCTAACACCTTGCAGACGACAGATGTGAGACTTACTGGTCTGTAATTGCTGGGGATTTCCCTATTTCCTTTCTTGAAGAGAGGAATTACATTTGCCTCTCTCCAGTCCTCAGGTACGACTCCAGTGGAGAGCGAGGATGCAAAGATCTTCGCAAGTGGCGAAGCAATTGCGTTTCTCGTTTCCCAAAGAAGCTGAGGACAAATCTGGTCCGGGCCTGGCGACTTGTCAATCTTAATGTTTTGACAAAATTTTCAGCACATCAGCTTCCTCTATCTCTATCCATTCCAGCATGCACACCTGCTCTTCAAAGATTTCATTCACGACAAAGTTGGTTTCTTTCATAAAGACAGAAGCAAAAAACTCATTTAGAGCTTCCCCTACCTCCTCAGTCTCCACACACAAGTTCCCTATGCTATCCCTAATCGGCCCTACTCTTTCTTTGACCATTCTCTTATTCCTCACATAAGTGTAAACTCCCACAGTTCTCTAAAGTTTCCAAGGGGGGGACAGGACGGTGTCAAGGTATGAGAAAATAAGTTTGGTGGGGCAGGAGCAGCGGAGATGATAGGTCGACTGAAGCAGTCAGGTGTTTCAATTTTGGGTAAGAGGTGGATAACGCCTCACACACATTTGTGACACCACCCATGCCCTCCACCTCATTCATGACCTCATTCATGGGCGGCACGGTGGCACAGTGGTTAGCACTGCTGCCTCACAGCGCCAGAGACCCGGGTAGGTAAGGGGTAAACGTAGGATTGCGCTTCGGCGGGGCAGTGTGGACTTGTTGGGCCGAAGGGCCTGTTTCCACACTGTAAGTAATCTAATCTAATTTCAAGTTCGCTGTTTCATTTCCCCGGCCCTTAATGCCTCATATTCACCATAGACAGCGAGTCCCTATATACGTCCATCCGGTATGACAAAGGCCTCCAAGCCCTCCATTTCTTCCTCTCCCACCAACCCAATCAGTACCCCCCCATCGACACACTCATTCATTGGTGGAACTGGTTGCCACCCTCAACAACTTCTTCTTGGAATCTTCCCACTTTCTTTAGACCAGAGGGGCCCCAGCTATGCCTGCCTCTTCATTGGGTACGTGGAACACTCCATCTTCTGCAGCTACACCAGCACCACTCCCCACCTCTTCCTCCACTACATTGATGACAGTATCAGTGCCACCACGTGCTCCCACGAGGAGGGTGAACAGTTCATCAACTTCACCAACACATTCCACCCCGACCTTAAGTTCACCTGGACCATCTCAGACACCTCCCTCCCCTTCCTGGACCTCTCCTTTTCCAGCTCAGGCAACTGACTCAACAAGGACATTGAATACAAGCCAATGACTCCCACAGCTACCCGGACTGCACCTCCTCCCACTCTACCTCCTGTAAAAATGTGATTTCTTATTCCCAATTCATTCACCTCTGCCCGCATCTGCTCCCAGGAAGAGCAATTCCACCATAGAACATTCCAGACAGTCCCCTATTTCCAACTGCAATTTTCCTCCCACATGGTCGAGGAGGCCTTCGAGCGCATTTCCTCCACTTCCGGCACCTCTGCCCTTGAACCCCACCCTTCCAACTGCAACAAGGATAGAACCTCCCTTGTCCTCACCTTCCAGTCCACCAACCTCCGGATTAAAAATGCGCCTTTTCCTCTGCCATTTCCACCACCTATAATCCAATCCCACCACCAGAGATATAATTCTCCCCCTTCTCCTATCCGCATTCCACAGAGACCATTCCCTCCGTGAGTCCTTCCTTAGTCCACGCCCCAAACCAACCCACCCTCCACAGCCGGCACCTTCCCTTGCCACCACAAGAAATATAAAATCTGCGTCCACACCTCCCCCCTCACCTCCATCCAAGGCCCCAAAAGGTCCTTCCACACCTGGCAGAGGTGTTCCTGCACATCTACCCACCTCATCTACTGTGTCCGTTGCTGTCAATGTGGTCTCCTCTGTATTGTGGAGAAAAGACACTGACTTGCAAAACGTTTCAGGGAACATCTCTGGGACACATGCATCGAACAACCCCACTTCCCTGTGGCTGACCACTTCAACTCCTCTCCCACTCCATCAAAGACATGCAAGTCCTGGGCCTCCTCCACTGCCCCCAGCAACCTATCACAATCACCCTCACCTATCGCCTTTCCAGCTACCTGCCCCCCACCTCCACCCCCGAACTCCTATTTACCAGTTAGGGAGCCCTAGTTGACAGGTATGAACAAGCGTGTCAGAGGTTCTACTTACTCTGAAAGCTAGCTCTGAGGAAGTTGGACCAGTATTAAGTACTATGCACAAACAAATAAAAGGTGACTTAGTGACATAAACTAGCCTCTGTGTCGTTATTTCAAACACCATCCAGAACAAAGCAGCCCATTTGATTTGCATTACATTAACAAATATCCATTCCCTCCACCAGCAACAATGTGTATAATTATCTATAAATGCAGAAATTCACCAAAGATCCTTTGACAGCATCTTCCAAACCAACTGTCACTTCTATATCAAAGGACAAGGGCAGCAGATATATGGGAACATCACTGCCTGCAGCTTTCCCTTCTAGCCACACACCATCCTGAGATAGAAATACATCACCGTTCTTTCATTGATCCTGGGCCAAAATCCTAAATTTCCCTCCCTGTGGGCATTTTGGTCAACCCACACTATGTCAAAAAGTGTGGTGCTAGAAAAGCACAGCCAGTCAGACAGCACCTGAGCAGCAGGCGAGTCAATGGTTTGAGCATTGCTCTTCATCAGGAAACCCACAGTATGTGCGCTGCAGCAGTTCAAGAAGGCAGCTCACCACCACCTTCTCGAGGGCAACTAGGGATTGACAGCGATGCATCGATCCCATATAATGACACTATCAATCCTGTCAAAGGCTTCAGTCAGTCTGAGAGAGAATGTTTACATGTTTCACAATGTTAGAACACTCTGTGATTTTTCATTGTTTTTAGCTTTGTTCTCTTATCGCTTTTGGTTTGGAACTGGGAATTGTTAGCTGAGAATGACTTTTGGACTTGGAAATGTTTGTGGTGAAGAAAAAGAACAGAGAAAACAAGCTTTGTTTGTTTGTGAGGTCAGGTACGGAGGGTAATTATGGGCTGATTCTTGATTAAAAAAGATCCTACATTTACAGCAATCCCAGGAAGAGCAATGTAGCAATGTGGTTAAAAAGGTAGCAGAGGCTGGCTATTAACCAGGTCCGAATCTGAGACTTGGTTCAGACACGTCTGGGAGGTAGCCTTTGTTCAAGCAAATTGCAGATGTTCAACAATCATTAAGTCTTTGGGAATGGTCAGTCAGTCTGGCAAGGTGGAAGTAGAATTGAAGGTGGTTCTATTGAACTGTGCTGATGGAGGAGACGAGCTTGGCTGCTGACAAGACAGCACGAAGATTTGAAAACTTCCTGCCCTACCTGCCACACTTTCTGCTGTAAACCCCAAGAGTAGAAAGCTGAGTTGAGCAGCAGTTCCAGAAAAGTAACCAAGGAGTCCACGTCAATGCTTGTGAAACAACGCATTGTGAAAATCATTTAAGTGATTTGGCCAGTTTTACTCTTTTCTTTATATTTATCCCCTAACTGTGTTTGTTTGTCTGTCTGTCTGTCTGCATTTTGTGTGAATGGGGGCTGGAAACAAATGTTTTGGGTTTAAGGTATCAACATTAATTA